>NW_028291139.1:0-300000 GCF_041222555.1 Hakea prostrata
AGAAGTCAACATGGTAGGGAGTTGCCCTCTGTAGCATCTTTGATGGCCTGCAGGAGATACCATCCACGCTCACCATTATTGAGTGTCACCAAGATGAGGCACGTAGCCTTGGTAACCTTTTCTATCTCTCTCTCGCTCTTAATTGTGTCCCAAATTTTCTAACTTGCAGACCTTGATTCTGACCTTCATAGGCTTGGCCACTTTGTGTCAAGTCTAGCTGTCTAGTAATACATATAGAGTTTTGTTTTTGGGTCAAAATACATATAGAGTTGATCAACCCAAAAACTGCTGATTTACTAAAAATGGAATAATTCCGAATAAATGATAGCAACCCTTGGCCCATGCTTCTTACGTATTATATTATAAAAAAATTTATATTTTCCTTCTTACTTTTATTTTTGGGTAATCATTTCTCTCATGTACTTTAATGGTATTTTACTTTTATTTTGGGTAATCATTTCTCTCATGTAACTTTAATGTTATTTATTTTTATTTTTGGGTAATCATTTCTCTCAAAACATCATTTTTACCATAAATATTCTCAAATGTTTGAAGGAACCTACTGCCCTTTCCTAAGAATATCCACACAACTAGAAATATGTATTACACGCTATCGAGACATTTTGGCGTAAAACATATTTTATTAACTATTTTATATGTCATCGAGACATTAGGGTGTAAAGGGGTGTTTTCTAGGGGAGGGAAGGATTGAGAAGTACAATGGTGGCCACCTTGGCGATGTTTCCATAATATTTTCCTAGTCTTGGACACCATAAGGCAGCACACGAGAGGGTGTAAAGGGGTGTTTTCTAGGGGAGGGAAGATTGAGAATTCACATGGTGGCCACCTTCGCAATGTTTTCATAATATTTCCCTAGTTTTGAACTCAAAAATCTCTTTTCATATAAATCTCGAAGTTTTATAGCCACTAATGTGATCTCATTCGATGGAACAGGTGAGGGAAGTCCCATTGGGTGCCAAAGTTGTTGCCTTCTCTGACCAAACAGGAGTAGAGATGTTTGTTCTTGACCACCACATATTAGGCATTCAGGGTCATCCAGAGTACACCAAAGACATCTTATGTAATATAATTGATCGTCTTACTAACAACAACTCCATAAAGGTAAAGAATCACTTATTTTATGCAACTTCGTTAGCATGATTCATTCCCTTTTGAAGGAGACACTTACTTTGTTATTTGATTTCGCTACAGAAAGAATTTGCCGAGCATGTGAAATCAAGATTGGAGCTTACGGGAACCAGATCGCAAGTTTTGGCTAAAGATTTGCAAGAACTTACGAAGGGGGAAAAGTTTTTGTGCTTAATTTGACTTCCTCTCCCTCTATAGTCAAATTAAAAAGATGCTATAATAAAATCTTACTAAAATAGTTAAAAAAAAGAGAGAATATATTTCTAGAATGAAGATCTCCTTCATTTCCTGTAAGAAAAGAAGGTTAGAGAAAAGAAGTTATTTGTTGAATGAAGATCTCCTTCATTCACTATAATAAAAGAAACTTGTTGATATGTACTTTCTTTATTTAATGAACATCTATTTTATTCTGTTTTGAAAGTGGGAAAAATAATTTGCTATTCTCTCTTGCAGTCTCTTGTTCATCTATGTCTTGTTTGTTATTTTTTTTTCCTTCTTCTTTTTCTTTCAATTATGAAACTTCACGACATTGGGCAACCTCCTATGACATAAAAAATAAAGATGGAGAAGAAAATAATTAGGGTTGCACCAAAGAAACCATAGTATCAGTAGTACATGTGAAGTGATTCTAGATCCAAATAAAATGTATATGGATACGATATAACAATTGGTTTTGTCCAATGTGTGATTTTGTACAAAGGCGCTTTTTATATATGGGGATAGGGATAATGCATATGCCGCCGATAGGAGTTGAACCCATGACCTCTCCACTGAGAAGTGGGTTCCTAACCATCCTACTACTCCTCCATTGTCCAATGTGTGATGATCATTGGGTACCCTACACACTTGTCCACCACCATTGATAGTAATGGTGTGATCCATTTTCAACGGCAGCCAAACCTCTATTACTTTTTACAATTGAACCAACAACGCTAGCACCACTAGGGAGACTCAAATTCGCAAGCTTTTTGGCTCTAATATTACTTAAGAGATCAAGCGTTTGTTGCTTCAAAAATCTAGACCTATAGAGATAGTGTCACTATATTTCCTTACACCTTATCCTGCTTGCATCACAGTTCAAGCCTAGATCTAGGGCAGACCTAGGGCAACCTAATAACCTCGACAAGGTCCCCAACAATAAGATATGTCTATTGTTTAAGGACAATGTTTTGAATTGTGATAAAACTCAATGAGTCAATCTTTAACAAGTTTCTTTAAATACGACCTTAAATGATGAAGTCTTTGTTTATTTTCTGTACAGTTCTAGAATTTTTGACGTGTAATATTTTTAGTTTCTAGTAGTTACAACTTAAAAATGGTAGGCATTACAAGTAACAACTACTGTCTCTAAACCCACATATTTTAATCAAAGAATCATGCGAAAGATACCCATGCGACAACCAACAAAAATTTCAAAAAATGTGTGGTGAAAAATGAATGAGTTAAATGACGTGTTCACAAGTGCAAGTTCAATGTAAAAGACTGGGTTGACCATTTGTTGGTCTAATGGGAATTGATTCGTGTTTTTTCACTTTCAATTGTGGCTTGAGAAAAGTTGGTCGAATCAGATTGGCAAGGGTTTTACCATTAAATTGCTTTTACCCTTCTTCTCTCTCTTCTCTTCTTCTTCTTTTCTTTTCTTTCCATTTTTTTTTTTAAATTTTTTATTTTAATTTTAATTTTTTTTTTCTACAAAGGCACTTCTGTATATAGGGAAATTGGAGATGGAGATATTACATATGCCACCGCCAAGGGTTGAACTCAACCTCTCCACTTAGAAGTCAGGTTCTCAATCATTCTACTAACCCAACCTCAAGCAAGGTTAAATTGACCACCACGACCCACCGAGCTAGATTTGACCATCATTTTTCTCCCATGCATAATGCTGAACAGCTGATTGAAGAAAGAGAAATGTAATCCCATCCAAAGTTATTTATTTCGAATTCGGGAATTATTTAGATGGAAAATTATTCAAAATAATTTGATCAATCCAGTTTTGGTTCAATCAACAAAGCAGTTAGAAAAGCGCACAATTTAAAATTTGGATTAGGATTGGAGAATTATTCTTTTGCTAAAAGAAAAACCGGGTAAAAAATTCGGTTGTTTAAGTCAAATTTTAGCAATTGTCAAAAGATTGTTGTTTATTAAACAAACATAGTCAATACTCAATAGCTTATCAAAATCTAAAAACATGACAACCAATTGGGAAGTAAATTATACCCAAAAAAAAAAAAAAAAACTATGGTTGTGGATTTTACATGTTCAAAAAGTGGTGAACAAACAAAGAACTCACCTTTCGGCTTCATCTGTTGTTCTCAATTGAGAATCTCAATCAATCGGTAAAGGAATGTGCATAAATCCTTAGTAGAAGGAGAATTGTAGAGAAGCCCATGAGTGTGTAGGAATTGTTTGCAGAAGGATTGTATAGAGAAAATTTGTAGAAGAAAGAGAAAAATGATTAACACTAGATGTGTTGGCAGTGAAAAATCAATGAGTTTTCACCTTTTTTTCATACTAGCACCAGCCAAAATTATTCACATGTAATTTGCTTCGGCCAGAATTAATCATGAATTTTATTCATATGGGTGAAAGGCGAGAATTTTATTGAATCAATGGAAAAAACATGGATTCGAGAGAATAAATCGTATTATTTTGATTGGAGAATAATTCGAGCGGGATTCGCGAGAATAAAATAACTATGATCCCATCATGCCATGTATTAAAAATTTCTAGTGCTTATTTTACTCCAACTAAAGGTAATTTTTTTTTTTTTTTGGGAAGAAGTAGCTGATAATATTAATAAAAGAAGAGACTATACATGATATTACGAGACGGTAATAAGTTCTGCCAGAGACGTCACTATAAACAAGCTCAGCCAACTTGGGTGGAAGAAGTTTACAATCAAAGACCACCTCCCTCGACACGGAAAGAAATCCAGCAAAAAAATCAGCACAAGTATTGACCTCCCGAAAATTATGCTTGAATAAACACCTTTGAAATTGCGATGCCATCACTCTGATGTCTTCCGCAATGTCTACCGCCTTCCACAGAACTGAGGACTTCCTCAACACCATCGCCACTCATCAGTAGCAGAGTCGAACAGGATAATCACACGGGGAATGTGTAGCTGGATAGCTTGTAGAAGCCCGATAGCCTGCAGCTCCATCAAAAGAATATTGCCCTCCACCAAGCAACCGGAAATAGCAAAAATACATCGACCTTGCGATTCTCCGCCTATAGTGCCATACCGCCGATCTCATTCCTCATGGAACCATCACAACAAATTGATGTCCACCCAAGAGGCGGCTTCTTCCAAGACATTGCAAGAGCCTTTTTAAAAGTAAAACTAACCTTGATTTTCCATCGATGGAAGAAACTTCTAGAGATGGCATTGTCAAGAATCAACCGTTGTGGAAAAGAGAATCTTTTTCTGGTATCAGCAACCACTTGATGCAGCACTTTCTTAGGACATACAGTGGTTCCATTGAATATCCACTTGATGCAGCACTTTCTTAGGACATACAGTGGTTCCATTGAATATCCTCGAGTTTCTCTCTTCCCAAACCTGATAAATCAAAGCACTCAAGCTGAATTTCCGAACTTGTTGTATGAGAGAATTCCCTTTGAATTTGGAAATTATCCAATTGCGATCCTCCTACCAGGAAATCCGTCCATGAAATCTAAGACCATTTAGAGTAAGGAAATCACGCCATAGGTGCATCATATATATGGGCATTTAAAGAATAAATGGTCATAGCTTTCTTCATGAATACCACAGAAAGAGCACGGAGAATCAATAACGCCACCCCATGCAACCATACGGTTTTTTGTGGTTAATCTCTCATGGAAGGCTAGCCAAGTGATAAAGGCAAACCTAGGTTGAGCTGAGGAAAACCAAACAATGTTGTTCCAAGTAACTTTCTCACCATGTCGCCAAATGGCTTCATACGCACTGCTAAGGGAGAACACACCATCAGTGGAAGGTAGCCAAATAGTAGTGTCAATAGCGAGGCGAGGGTAAACCTTGCAAGACACAATCTCCGGCCATCTATTGGCAATGTCTAAGTCATTTCTATTATTACTCCAAGATGCATCCCCACCCCTAAACAAAGCCACCCGATCAAGCTTGTTACTCCCAAGGGCTGTAACCAAGAGGATACCACTGGTGGCAATAGAGTCACCGTGCAACCACGGATCCATCCAAAGAAGAGTATCATTCCCATCTTTAATCATATACTTAATACAAGAACTAGAAATAGATCGGGCCATAAGAATAGTTTTGAAAGTCACCGAGCAGTGGGGAGGTTCCTTCAAAGACCAAATAGAATCTTCTTTGAGCCACCGCTTATAAATATATCGAACCCAACAAGTCTCCTTTTTAGTTGATAAGGACCAAATATGCCTAGCCATAGCAGCAAGATTCCAATCATCCAACTTCCTAACACCGAGGCGACCCTCCTCAACAGGTTTACATATCGCCAGCCAAAAGACTTTGCAAGAACCTGAGTCAGACCCCCCTCTCCAAAGGAACTTCGCCATCATACTCTCAAGATGATTGATGACCAAGGCTGGGATTTTTACGACGTTAATCCAGTAAGCTACAACCCCCATGAGGACAGACTTTATAAGGGTGAGTCTTCCAGCATAGGATAAACATTGATTCTTCCAAGCTGAGAGGTGACGATCAACTTTATTTAAAAGAGGAGAGAAATCACCAGCAGTCAAGGCTTTAGAAGAAATCGAGATCCCAATATATGTGACCAGGAGAGCTCCAAGAGAAAAAAAACCCACCTTTTGCTCATAAACATTCACCATCTCTAGAGAGACATTGGCAAAGAATATGTTAGATTTTGCATTGTTTATAGTCAGACCAGATTGAGAAGAGAACTCCCTGAAAAGCTCTCCCAAAGTATCTACATTCTTGATAGAGGCTTCACCAAAAACAACCAAGTCATCTGCAAAACAAATCGAGGTGATCTCTGGCTCTTCACAATGAAGGTGATAGTCAAAAAGTCCATTCTTCGCCGCCACACCAAGAGAATCTATGAAGATTTGAAGAACCATATTGAACAACATAGGTGACATTGGGCAGCCTTGTCTAAGCCCTCTGTTAGCGTAGAAGCGATTAGATTGAGTGCCATTTAGGAAGATCACATAGCTTGGGTTTGCCACACACTTGACCACCCAATGGATGAAGGTGGCCGGGAAATTCAATTTGCTAAGTAAGGAAAAAAGAAAACTCCATTGCACATAGTCATAAGCTTTCCTTAAGTCAATCTTCGCAGAAAAACAAGGTTGTCCCCTTGGAATATGGTAGTCCCAAAGAATCTCTTGGCACAGGAGGATATTATCAGTACTTTGTCTGCCCTCCATGAAGGCCACCTGATTTATCCCCACCACCTTAGGAAGGACCTGCTTCAAGTGATTAGCTAGTAACTTAGCAATGAAACGGTAAATAAAGTTACTAATTGCAATTGGGTGAAAATTACTAAAAGTAGATTGAGCATCGCCTTTAGAAATCAAAGTGTGCTTAGACAACTTGAGTTCATCAGGCATCCTAAAGGTGGAAAAGAAATCCATGATAGCATGACAAACGGACTCTCCTATCACCTCCCAGGATCTCTTGAAAAAGGTTGCATTGAACCCATCCGTGCCTGGAGAAAAATCTTCATCAGCACTAAAATCACCCCCTTGATCTCTTCAACAATGAAGGCACGAGTGAGGAAGGCACCTTCCACGGAGGAGATAGATCTATCAATGGGGAGATCCAAATTTGTACAAACCACCTGTGACGAGCCATTGATATCCTGAAGAATCAAAGGTAATTTGTTTGGAAAGAGAATAGATATCATGTTCATCCACAAGATAAAAAAATGTATAAAATTGGATCTTGGGCTCATTAGTTATTAAAGAAGGAAAGAAAAAGTTTAGAGATGCCCCAAGATAATTGGTAAAAAGTATAAATGCTCCAAAACTTTGTCAAATTGCAAGTCAGATATTTAATTTTTCACGAGAGTTGCTACTTCGTTAGAAGATATGATGAATATACCTTTAATTGTATTAGTCTATATCTTATAATATAAAAAATGACATATAGAGAAATTAGAAGGAACTCGTGCAGGAAGAAAGAAGATAAGATTTAGGATTTCCATTTTATTAAGTGCATTATTGTAAAATCACGAGAGTTTAAGTATAATTTAGGAATTATGAAATTACCTACCATGACTTAATAGAATATGCTAGTTGAGTGTGCAATTATGTAATTTAAGAGACATTTTGGGATTCATTATTAATTATCATACTTTGGAGTGTTTATATTCTTTTCACTAATTATCTTGGGATGCCCCTAAAGCTTTTTCTTATAAAAGAATGATGGGAAATTACAAGACTAGATACTAATGAGTTTCTATCTACATAAGCAACCACCATGATTTGTGGGACTTTGGAGAGCGCAATCGATTTGAAAGCTGAGGAATATACTTAACCATGTCTTGTATGTTTGATAATGTTATTTGAATTTCATATTTGATATCTTTCTTTATTTTTGATAATTATTATTATGTGATTGTACGTGACTTTGCGCAAATGAAAGGTAAGAATGTATGATTGATTTTATTTCTTTTCAAATCTTGTGGCCGATAATATGAGAATGTGTGGGATTGGCTTGAGACTTGTTTATCTCTTATTTCTACTTACCAACTAGGTTTGTGGGTTCGCTCATCACTGTGACCTTATATGAATGAGCATCTAGACCTAGGTATATGAATGCTAGGTGTCTAGAAGTGTTGGGCTAGATGACCCTATGAGTGCTACTACTCTTCCGGTAAGGTTATTGAAGCCGGTTAACCCATGATGTCAGCCACTGGGTGAGTGCCTTACAGGCCCACTGTCATCATAGAATGGTAGAGTGGCATATAATAGATAAGGGCTCATGGGTGCTCAAGACCGATAAGCAACCCGTGAGAGGACATGGAGAGCATCCTGTCCATTGTATGTGGATAACCATTGGGTTAAGGAATGGAATCCAAAAGATGCCTCCCACTGAGGATACCATTCGTAGGTGGAGAAAGATATCGAACTGAAAGGGCACTAGGCATAAGGGGAGATATCTGGAGCATATGTAGTACGAGACCATATGACTATGCAATGGGCCTAGAGTTGTCATTGACACACGCCAAATCTCATGCCAAACGGTGATGTGAGAGAGTGGTGGCTTATACCCCCAACCATGGACTGTCATGACTTTACCCAACTATCGCGGAGAACCCAAAAGATTTGCTTAAAAGCTGTGAGGGAGAGTGACTGAGACCGCCTAGAGGAGATTAGTGTTTAACTTAATGTATGTCTACCATAGAAATTACATGATAGAGTTAGAAGCATAACATCATAACCATCCATTGATTTCATTACTATCTTATATGTGTGACGTAGGATTTGTGAACAAACATATGGCATGATTGTTGAGTTGACCTCACTAAGTTCTATTGAACTTATTCCTTTATATGTGTATGTTTCTTTAGACTATTCTACAAGTTATGAGGACCCCATTCAAATTGAGGATCCGTCACCAAGATATTATCATGAATGAGCAATTGGAGAGGAAGTGGACGCACATGGAGCTTTGAGCTTGTGCTAGGACTGCTCCTATGGAGTTGGATTTCAGTAGAGACCCCACCACGCGTAGGGATTTTATCGTGTCATTTATGGCATTATTTTATATTTATACTCTTATATCTTTTGAGAAGGGCGAGGGCAGCTTCTACCAAGATACTTGATTTATTCCGTTGGAAACAAACTCTTCTTATCTTTCAAATTCTGATATTTATTTGATTAACTTTAGACATGGATGATTGTAGACATTAGTATTTTAGATTAGTATTTAAACTTGATTTATTCATGTCCTATGATTATGCTATATCATATGGTTGTGTGGGTTTGTCACTGAACCTTAGTCCTATAGTGTATCACCCCCACGAGTATTCGAGTATATAATTGGATCCGGCTGGGTGAGGTGTGACATGCCCAGCCTTGCCTTTTCCTTAACTTTTATCGATTAGTCCCTGCAGTTAGCAAGCAAGGATCAGTTGATTGACCATGCCCATATTGCAATCAATTAAAGCTAGAATCCCAGTGAAGAAAAAATAACACTAGATTCAAGAGAAACTTAATATGTAGCAACCATCCGAAATCAATTGAAAGTATGCTTTGATCAAAGGTCTGGACTCCGGTCTGTACTCTGTAAACACCTCAACAGACGCGTCTCATCCATTGGTTTGATTTACATTAAAAAGTTACCCTTTTAGTGTAGGATTATTTGAAATAGAATCCGATAATTTACAACTGATAGAAGATCTTAATGGGTTGGAAAAAATAATCACAAATGCATTAATACAACACACAGCCTTATCCGAACAACATGGGAAGTTGGGAAAGGTAGTTGATCCTTCCAAAACAAATTAAGTAAAAATGTACAAATACTTGATCGACATAAAGAGAGGTGAAGAAATAGAGGCTGATCACACTACAAGAAAAATGACAATGAGTGACATTTAATTAGTGGCGGTTTAGAAAAAACCGCCGCTAATGATATATTCAGTGTTGGTTTATTTTCTAAACTGACACTAATTGATAAAAACCCACGAACCGAGCGGAGGGAGCGATCATTCACATACATTTAGTGCCAGTTTATGGAAACCGCGGGCAATTTTAATATATTAGTGGCAGTTTTTATATATCCGTCACTAAATAACATGTTATTTGCAGAAGCTTCTGAAAATATACCGCCACAATCCCTAATTGCTCCTGCCCAACCCCGCGCCTCTTTCTCACTTTCGGGAAGACGAAGAGTCGAAAAATGAACTCCTCCTATCTCTAGCTCGCTGTATCTCTCTCAGTCCCTCTAGTTCTCTGGCTCTCTCTCTCTCTCTCTCTCTCTCTCTCTCTCTCTCTCTCTCTCTCTCTCTCTCTCGCTCTCTCGCAATCCCTCTGGTTCTCTCGTCTGGTCGATCAGAGGATAGTTTGCTCGACTCTTTTCACTTGCTCGCTGAATATCAGGTAAGAACAAAGCTTTATTCAGAGATTTCGTTAGAAGTTGATGAAAAGAACGGATTTCCAGTGGTATATTCATTGCCAATTTTATTTCCTACAAATAAATGATGTCTCTCCTCCTTCCTGTTTGTCTAGTGAAGATCGTATCAGGAAATTTATTGAATGTTGTTGACCCCAAATCATTTGCAAATGTTTGTAGTGAATAAGGTTGTTTCTTGCAGGACTCATCGTCCCGGATATGAGAGGAGGCTTAGTCGAATCCAGAAGTATAATTGATCCGCATCAGTTTGGCGCCGTCTATGGGAACGACAAAACTTTGAAGTCATGGTGCGACGAGTTAATGGACGTTCCCAACAAGAAAATACCGGAGATAATCGAACGATTCTCGAAGATATGGTTGACCCTTCAACCCATGTAGAGCAAGAGCAACTTCAAGATAATCTGGTTCTGGAGGACCCGAACGGAGAAGGAACTTCCCAGGGTCCTCAAGGCCAAGCCATTATGGCGGATATGGACGAATTAAGAAAGGGTATGCTCGTGATGCAGGGAGCGCTACGTAACTTGGTCCACCAAATCGGAGTCGAACAAGGGCCAAGACATAATACCCAATCGGGAAGGCTGATGAAAGCTTTCAAGACGGCACGAGGATCCCGAGGAGCGAGGTGTATCCCGAGGTTAAAAAATAATGCGGGAACAAAAGGAAGCTCATCCCGATCGAAGCAAATGCCAAACTACTCCCAACAGAACGAGAATCAGTGCCTTGGATCATCTTTCGATACCACCTAAGACAGGGTCTTTACCCCAAAGGAGTCGACGGGAAGAGATCGAAGATAAGGAGGACCAGGGAGAAAGTCAACCTCAGCCGTCACGGTCGAGAGTATCAACGTCCCGGGCACATCCCCGAAGAAAAGAAGCACCTACCCACCATCGAGGTAAAGAGCATGCAGAATCTGATGAAGACGGAGTACGGTAGAATCGGCTTCGAAGGTGGGTAGCAGAGGTCGAGCAAAAACTGGAGGATCGAGATCATGATGAGGATCTAGACGTGGTTGACCGAGAACCTTTTTCAGATGAGATCATAAACATGCCTCTTCCTAGAAACTTCATCATGCCTACATTCATCCCATTCGAGGGGAAGACGAGTCCTAAAGAGCATATAAGTTACTTTAAGTCAGTAATGACTGTACTGGGTCGGGAGGACGAATTGCTCTGCAGAACGTTCCCGGCTTCACTCAAAGGACCAGCCATTAAATGGTTCAGTAGCCTACAACCGGGATCCATTAATAATTTCCGGGAGCTAGCTCAGAAATTCATAGCTCGATTCCGAAGCGCAATCGGGAGTAAGAAGACATTTGATAGCCTTTTTGGCATACGGCATGGTAGAAATGAATCTATTCGGGATTACTTGAAGCGATTTGATGAAGTTGCCATCGAGATCGAGGAGCTTGATGATCAAGTTGCGTATAGTGCACTTTGGAGCGGCATCACACACCAAAGACTTCCGGAAGTCTTGCTAACAGACAAACCCAAAACGTATGGGACACTGTTACGCAAGTGCCAGAAGCAAGCCAACGTTTATGAGGTAATAAATGCTTGGGTAAAAGCTGATCGGGAAAGAAGATCAGATCGGGATGTTGATAAGAGTTCCCCGAGTGAAAGAAATCAGGGATCAAAAAGCAAGTGGAAGCGTGACCAAGGGAGAGTGAGTTATACTCCTCTTAATACAAAGCCATCGAAGATCCTGATGAACATTTGGGACAAGAGTTCTTTAAAGTGGCCTGGGAAGCTACGCTCACTACCGGAAGATTAGGATATGACAAAATATTGTCGATTCCACAAAGACTATGGCCACCACACAGATGGTTGTCGAATCCTGAAATCTGAGATAGAGAAGCTAATCCAGCAAGGTAAACTTGGCCAATATGTGAGGGAATCGGGAAAGTCCCATACCTACTCACCAGAACCAAAAAAGAGAGCCCGATCACCTAGCCCGAAAGAAACCGTCAAAAAAGCAGACAAGGGAAAGGAGAAAATGGATCGGGAAGAAACACCTGTGTACATGATTATGGGAGGACCAACTGTGGAATCAATCAGGAAGGCGAAGCAAAAGGCCCGGTTCGTGGGGGCTGTTCACTTGCCTAAAAAGAGGCAAAATTCAGCATGCCCGGAACCCATAACTTTTACAGATGCAGATTTGGATGGAGTTATAGCACCTCATGATGATGCGATAATCATCAAGGTTAAAATAGCCAACCGGGAGGTTCACCGAGTATTGGTTGACTCGAGCTCATCCGTTGACCTAATCTCATACGAAGCCTTCAAAAGATTAAAATTGGCTGATGATTTGCTAACCCCTTCATCAACTCCATTATATGGTTTTGCAGGATCCTCTACAGTGGCTGAAGGAACGATCCATTTGGATCTCAAGATCGGGAAGTCACCCCGAGACACGCTGGTTCGAGTTATTTTCATGGTCGTAAAGGAATTATCGGCATATAATGTGATCCTAGGACGACCGACACTCAATGCGCTTGAGGCAGTCGTATCCCCTAGGCACATGAAACTAAAGTTCCCGACTGAGGCTGGAGTGGGGGAATGCTGTTCAGATCAATCAGCGTCCCGCCAATGCTACACCAATTACTTGAAGGAGCGTAGGCCAGAAAGTTCGGGAACTGCTCTGAATGTTGAAATCCTAGATGATCGGGACGAAGAGAACATGCAGCGAGCGGAGCTCGTAGAAAAACTAGAAAGGATACAACTCAGTCAATACCTTCCCGACAGAGGGACGTTCATCGGCTCAGAGCAACCAGAAAACTTCAAGAAAGAACTTACTCAGTTCTTATGTGATAATGCAGATATCTTTGCATGGTCGGCAAGTGACATGCCCGGGATAGACAGGCGGGTAACAGAGCATACTGGATAAAGAAGGGTGCTACCCCGGTCATACAAAGGCGAAGGAACTTTGCGATAGAAAAGCATGAAGCAATCAGGGTTGAGGTGGAGAAATTGGAAAAGTCAGGTTTCATAGAACCAATTGAATGGCCAACCTGGTTGGCCAATGTAGTGATGGTCAAAAAGGCGAACAGGAAATGGAGAATGTGTACCAACTACACAGACTTAAACAAAGCCTGCCCAAAAGACTGTTATCCCCTCCCGAGGATTGATCTTCTGATCGATGCTACTACTGGGCATGAAGTCCTTAGCTTCATGGACTCTTATTCAGGGTATAACCAAATCTTAATGAGTCGGGAAGACGAGAAACACACCTCGTTCATGACAGATCGGGAGAGTTACTACTATCAAGTGATGCCCTTTGGTTTGAAAAATGCAGGGGCCACTTATCAAAGAGCTGTCAAAAAAATTTTCCAACGGCAGATCGAGAAGAACATGGAAGTTTACGTCGATGACATGCTCGTAAAGAGCTTGGTTCGGGCAAGGCATTTAGCAGACCTAGAAGAAACATTTGATGTACTTAGAACATACCAAATGCGCCTGAACCCTGGAAAATGTGCCTTTGGAGTTTCTTCGGGAAAGTTCCTCGGGTTCATGGTTTCTCAGAGAGGAATAGAGGCCAACCCGGAAAAGATCCATGCACTGATCGAGATGGCACCACCCGTCACAATAAAGGAAATCCAATGTTTGACCGGGAGGGTAGCCGCTTTAAACAGGTTTATTTCCCGGGCCGGAGAAAAGTGCAATTCCTTTTTCAAGGTGTTGAAAACCACATCCAGTTTGAGAGCAATCACTTGCGTCGCTCGGGATGACACCTGTCTTGGCACGACCCAAAACCGGGGAAACCCTGGCAGTTTACCTTGCGATTTCACTAACGGCAGTCAGTGCTGTATTGGTGAAAGAGGAAACGAACCAGAACCTGGTCTATTATGTGAGTCACGTACTCATAGATGCGGAGACACGGTACCCAGACATGGATAAGCAGGCATTAGCGCTTCTCGTGGCATCACGAAAACTAAGGCCCTATTTTCAAGCACACCCGATAATTGTCCCGACCAATTTTCCATTAAAGAAAATACTTCAAAGGCCTGATGTGGCAGGAAGGATGGTCGGGTGGTCGGTGGAGCATAACGAATATCAGATCGAGTTCAAACCGAGGACGGCCATAAAAGCTCAGGTCCTGGCCAATTTCATTGTAGAAAGCACCCTACCACAAAGGGAAAATCAAACAGCCTCATCTGAAACATCCGACTTGTGGATTCTACACGTTGATGGCTCGAGTAGTGTTTCGGGATCGGGAGCAGCTTGACCCTCAGTAGCCCCGAGGACTTTACGATCAGCTATGCTATAAGATTCAATTTCCAGGCTTCAAATAATGAAGCAGAATACGAAGCTGTCATAGCAGGCCTATGTGTGGCCCGAGCACTCAGAGCTCGGGAATTAGAAGTAAGAAGTGATTCCCAACTAGTTGTCAACCAAATCAAGGGAGAATACGGTGCAAAGGATGAGAGAATGGCTAAGTATTTGGTCAAGGTTGGACAGTTCCAGGCCTACTTCGATCGGGTAACCTACCGACAGATACCCAAGAAGGAGAATAAAAAGGCAGATGAACTCTCCTGGTTATCCTTGGCAAATTACAAAAACTTGGACTCGGCAGTTTATATTGAAGAACTAAGCAGCCCGAGTATCCAGGAGATAGAAACCTTTGAAATCAATAATGAGCCCAATTGGACAACACCTCTGGTTGAATACATTCAGGATGATGCTCTCCCGACTGTCCGAAAGAAGCCAAGAGAATCAGAAACCAGGCGGCTCGGTTCACCATTATCGGGGACCAGCTATATAGAAGGTCATTCACAGAGCCTCTCTTGAGATGTGTCGGACCATCCCGAGCACGCTATGCTCTAGCAGAAATTCACGAGGGTATCTGTGGCGCACATATGGGTGGAAAGGCGTTGGCACAAAAGATATTGCGCTCGGGCATATTCTGGCCTACCGTGCAGAAAGATGCTATTGAATATGTTCGCAAATGTGAACAATGCCAAAAACATGCTAATGTCCCGAAGTTACCGGTAGTTCCCATGATGCCCGTCTCAAACCCGACACCATTTGCAATGTGGGGAATGGACTTAGTCGGGAAATTACCGAAGGCTCCTAGAAATCGGGAATACATGGTGGTTGCAATAGACTACTTCACTAAGTGGGTCGAGGCTGAGCCTTTATCCTCCATTACAGAAAAACAAATGGAAAAATTTTTCGAAGAAAAAGTTATATACAGGATCGGAATACCTCGGATCCTAGTAACAGACAATGGAAAACAGTTTGAAGGAGCAGGATTCAAATCCTTCTGTAAGCGGTACTACATAGAACATCGGTTCGCCTTAGTTGCCTACCCTCAGAGCAATGGGCAGGTATAAGTCACCAACAAGACACTTTTGGATGGGATCAAGAAGAGACTGGAGGATAATCGGGCGAAGTGGGTCAAAGAGCTCCCGAGTGTTCTATGGTCGTACAGAACCACGATACGAACCCCGACTAGAGAAACTCCTTTCTGGCTGGCTTATGGAACTGAAGCCTTAGCTCCCGTAGAGGTGTTAGCCGGATCGTTACGATACGACTTTTTTGATGAAAGTCAGAATGACCAAGGCTTAAGGGAGAACTTAGACCTTTTGCAAGAGGTCCGAACAAGGGCACAACAGAGGAATTAGTTGCAAAAAAAAAGAGTAGCTCAACACTTCAACTCTCAGGTTAAAGGTCGAAGATACAGATCGGGAGATCTGGTACTAAGAAGAATTGGGGCTTCAGATCCAAGAAACCAAGGAAAGTTAACTCCAACATAGGAGGGGCCTTGCTTGGTAGACAAAGAAACAAGGCCAGGAGCATATCGATTGAAAGAGACGGAGACTGGAAAGCCGATCGATCGTTCATGGAATTCCACCAATCTGAGAAGATTCTATCAATAACTATCTTTTTTAAGAAAAACACGGGTTCATCCCGATTCTTTTTGCACCTTTTTTAAGGACTGGCACTTTTTATAAAGTTACACTCGAGTCCTTCCCGTTTGTTATTTGCACCTTTGAAAAGGACTTGCATCTTTTCTAAAAAGATAACATACACTCGGGTCCTTCCCGTTTGATATTTGCACCTTTGAAAAGGACTTGCATCTTTTCTAAAAATATAACATACACTCGGGTCCTTCCCGTTTGATATTTGCACCTTTGAAAAGGACTTGCATCTTTTCTAAAAAGATAACATACACTCGAGTCCTTCCCGTTTGTTATTTGCGCCTTTTATAATGTAAAACCCAGCCCTAACCTTGACCCGGAAACCTTGTTATTTGTAGGTCCGATGACCCGAAGTAAAGTAAGAAGTCAGCTTTGGGCCATCCCAGTAGAGGACTTGGTGTCTGGCTTTGAATCCATGAAAGTTGATGATGAGGTTCTATTTATGGAAACTGAATCCTGATGAAGATCTGATTAGTTGATGGACTTGGAGTGCTCTCTATCTTGGTTTGAAGGCATTTCTACCTATTAGGTAAGTCACTTGACTTGTGTGCAAAACCCCTTTAGGATTGGATTTGATCTGGACCTTCAATTCCCTGTTTTGGTCTTCTTTGTCGAGGCATTGGTCGCTGATTGGTCGACTGGGCCAGTCGACCAATCCACTCGACCAATGAGTGTTGTCTTTGGCAATTAGGTTGTTCTTGCTCTATTTAAGTCCAATCTCGAGTCCACTTCGTATTTGCTGCCTCCAAACCCTCTGGAACGAACCAAAGACCTCTGCAAGTCATCTCTCTTGCATCCTTGGTGTTTTCTTGACGGATCTTCGTCGAAACTCTTCTTTTTGCATCAAAAGGTATGTCTACTCTCTCTTCTTCTCCTCCATCTTTGTTTTTTCTTTCCTTTTTGAGTTGAGACAGTAGAAGAGATGCTGCATTCTCTGTTGCAAACATCTCTGAACATGTTCTCATGATCATCCTAAGGATTTGAGGCTAGAACAATGATCTTAACCATGATCATTGCAAGCTTTTGAAGGAATCATGATCAAACCATGATCTAATCTTTGATTAAACTTCTAATCTGAATTCTGATCTCTTTGGATCTTCTATGTTGATCATGTTAGTAGTTAATTTCTGTGTTTTCTTTCCATGATCCATAATCTATAGATTTCTAGTTGTTCTCTTCTACCATACTATGTGTTCTTCATGATGCATGGTAGTTACATATATGGTAGGTTTTATTTCCTTATTTAGATTTATGCTTCTAAGCCATATTCCATGAAGATCTATGTATGTTTTCATGATACCATTACCTGAAGCAATGATCTATCCTCCTATTGTTCTTGTCTTTGTTTTCTATTTCAAATTCATCAAGATCCATGGTTGATTTAATTATGGTAACTTTTTGTTTCCTAATTTGGATCTTGATATCTTGATTTGATTAGTGTTTTGAGGTCCCCTATATGTTAGAATACTACTGATGTAGTCTACCCCTTGATTAGTACCCTTTTGAACCACCAAATTCGGATTTCATATCTTAAAACTCTGTTTTTTTTAGGCTCTCATTGTCTGCATTGGTCGTTGGACAACTCGACCAATCCACTCGACCAATGAGTACAGCAACTCCAGAATTGGTCTATGTTGGATGTTTTGGTATCTTTTCTGTTAGGGATCTTTCCTAATATGTTGTATATACTTGTTTAGGACCTTCTTCTCAAGTTTGCCGAGATCTTACTTGATTTCTTAGGATTCCTTTGCGAGTTATAAAAGGTAAGGATGGTTATTTCCTTAATTACATAGATAGCATGAATCTAGTTTCTATATTTGAATATCATAGATATGATTCCTAAATTAGATTCTTACAATGATATACTACTGTTGCATAACTTTGATTACAGTAGCATTACTTATTCATATTAAACTGATTCATGTATGATTTACTTACCAATGTTATACAAGTGATTGTAATTATTGATTTCTTTCCATATATGAAGTTGCCATATATGTGATGATATGATTTGATGCATGTGTATGCTTAAGTATGGTTTGGAAAGGAGAGGTGTCCTTTTGACACTTCTGTCCTTGGACTACTACGGGAATATTATGGGATGTTTCCGGAGATGCCCTCTGGACACATTCCTAAACTGTTGGATGACATATCTAGGATTTGTCTAGTAGTGTTTGGCTAGGATGTCCTGTTATGTCAGACCCTAATCGGAGGGGTATTGAGACCGAACGACCCGTGGTAGCAATGGGGATTCATGGGCGCTCAAGACCGGTAACCAACCCGTGAGAGGACAGGAATCACATTGTGGGGACCATTTATTGGTAGGGTTGCATATGGTTAGACTTGGGCTCACGGGCGCTTAAGACCGGTAACCAACCCGTGAGAGGACGTGAGAGCTTCCCGTTTACCATATGTGGATAACCAATAGGGTTGATGAGTCCGTAGTCCGAGTTGGTCGGTGCCATAGGATACGCCGACTCTAGTGTGAAGGATACCGGAAAGGATCGTCGAGGGACGAGGAATGGGGGACGTATCTGGATCTGACTTGATGTAACTAAGTAGAAGACTTGCATTTGGCTAGGTTTTACCCTGACATGCGCCAGTACTTATACCAAATGGTTGTGAGAGAGTGTGTTGACTTAACCCCCTGCCATGGTTTGT
The DNA here is from genome assembly GCF_041222555.1 of Hakea prostrata. Lineage (NCBI taxonomy): Eukaryota > Viridiplantae > Streptophyta > Magnoliopsida > Proteales > Proteaceae > Hakea > Hakea prostrata. The sequence continues at coordinate 18,816 of NW_028291139.1, forward strand.
CTGAGGGATGAAGGACCCATTACCAATCGGCTGCTCAAGACCGGTGAAATGATCCGTGAGAGAATCCAAGATATCTTAAATGGTTGAGGATGTGAGTGGACTTTCCTAAAGAGGTACGGTGCTATGACTTAAAGCATGTCACGCCAATAGAGACCAGCATACATAGAGTTAGATTCATTCATTCATTGTTTGTCTCATATCATATTGCATTTATGTTTGTTCCGGAATCCTGCCTTTTATGTTATTATGGATTTTTAAGCGCCTTCTTGAGTTTCTTTGAAACTCATTCCTTTATTGTACAATGTTGTTAGACTATCCTGCAGTCTTGAGTACTATGAAGGTCCCTATGAAGAAGTGCAAGGCGAAGAGGCATATCTCCCGAGGAAGGTGATTGCGGTTACCACAATTACTCCGAAGATCCCACGAGTGGTTATGCTCCGTACGATGCTTAGTCCGACCATTGAGTGGAAGCGTCCTTGTGCCATTTATGAGATTTACACTTACAAGGATGTTGTCTATAAAGTGGAGAACAATTTAGTTACCCAATGTACTTGCTACTGGGATTAGATTTTGTCTAGTTTATTCTTTAGAGCTACTTTTCCGCTGGATGTAAAGTGGGATTTTTGCTTCACTTTACTTATCTGTTTGATACTCTGATTATATCTATTATTCTGATTCATTTATGATTCATTCTTTCTTTATTGGATCTATGATTTATCTTCCGCACTCTTGTTATGATTGTTCATGATTATGTTATTGTTTATGTGGGAGGTTGATCACTCGATACCTGATCTTCGGGCTGTGGATCACACTCTCGGGTATGCCAGATAGGGTACCGGCTGGGAGGGCGTGACATATAAAGACTTACATCTTTTTCTTAAAAGATAAAACTCATTTGGGATCTTCCCGTTTGACTATTAGCACCGATTCAATTAACCGTACTTTTAAGGATGCAACAAATAACCAAGGCTATAAGAGCAAAATCTTTGATTCATTCATAAAAAGGTTACATTGTTCGGGAATAAAAAGAGTTAGAAAAAAAGTTGGGAGATGAAAAGCTAGAAGGTCTTCAATCAATCTTTACAGAGGGGCTTCTGGGAAGATTCTCTTCGGTGGCAGGCTCGACCACACCCTCAAGGGACTGCTGTATATCTACAACAGTCTCAGTCGGGGAACCTCTATCTTCCTCTTCGATGAAAGTTTTCTCCAGATCATCATTTTCAAACTCTCCAGCCTCTTCATGGACACCTGCTTCCTCTTCTTCTTCTACTTCTTCCTCAGGAGGGGACGGGGGATGAGGATCAATATAATCGGTGGCAACCGGGAAGGGGAAGAATTCAAGTTCGGGGAAGACCCTCGGGGCGAGGACGCTTGAGCTCATCATATATCTGAGGGTCCAAGAGTTTCTCCAACTCTTCAGGACGAGGAAGCTCCGTCTGCTCCGGTGTCTTCTTGAAAGCTATGCGCAATCCTCTTTTGAAGGCGGGAGTAGCAATGGCCAAAGAGAGTTTTTTAAACTCTTCAATCTCAAAGTATTTCTCCAATACATCCCGTCTGAAGATTAGCGCCCCCAAGGACTACAGCTCTGCTAGCTCGTCCCTTAGCTGCACGTTTGCATTCTTCTCATCCTCCAAAAGAGCCTTGGACGCTCTCAGGTCCTCGGTAATGCTCCCGAGTTTCTTTTCAAGGTGACTGACTTTTCCTTTGTATTTGCCTTTGCTTTTGGAAAAGTCGTCCCTCTCCTTCTTTAACTTGGCCATTTTCTCTTCGGCCTCTTTCAACTTCTTCTCCGCCTCGTTCGCTTGGGTAATAGCGGCGCTAGCCCGAACATTTGATTTCCCATGGAGTTGTTCGGCCAGCGCTAACTGATTAGCCTGGTCCCGAGCTTGACGAAGAGACTCTGAAAAGATGTGTACCGCCCCAGCCACATACCTAGAGAAGAAATGTTAGACAAGGAAGGAAAATTCGGGAAAGACTCAAGAGAAAATGATTACCTATATCCTTCATCGAAAAATTGCCGGTTGGGAAGATTCTACAAATACTCCCGGTCTTCATCTTCAGTGGCTTGGTTCAACCACTGCTCGGCATAAACCGAATCCGAAAAGACTGAGTTATATGATCAAGATTCTCGACTGTGGTTGAAGGTGCAACCTCATGCTCGGGTTCATGGATGCGAACCTTCTTCAGAGGACGGGGATGATCGTCCCACTTCCGCTTTTCACCTCCCGAAGGAGGGGCTCTCTTTTTGGGGCTTTTTTCGGCCCTGACTGTCGCAGCCGCAGAAGAAACATGATCTTTAGGGGCAGAAGTTTTTGATGGTGCAGAGACTTGTACGGGAGCCTTGGTTTTCAAAACCCCATAAGATGAAGTTTTGGTAATCGGTATGGGTTTTCTTCTTTTGGCCTCTTCCATTTTCCCGAGGGCCATGGCTAGCAGATCGTCTTCGGAAATATTGTGACTCACTGCAAAACAAAGAAGATATAATCAGGTCAGCATAGCATGTACAAAGGAAAAGTGATAAAAACAAAGGCTTAACCAGGGAAAATCCCCATTTTTGAAGAACGGGCTCATATTCCATGGAATAACCATGAACTGCAAACTCGTCATCATCCACCTGGTTAATGATCCCGACTCGTCTCTCTTCATCGAGATCCAGGTCGACTGGAGAGTTCAAACACTCAATGTGTTCCTTAGACACTTCTTGGAACTGGGTTATGAAGGGCTCGGGAGAAGGAGGTTTAAAGAAAAGATAGAATTCCCTCCACTTCTTGGTGGTGGACGGGAGAGAATCTTTCAAGATGAAGCTCCCTTGAAAGGATGAAGAAATCTTCTTTGAAAGAAAAAACCAGCCACGTTGGGTGTGCGGATGCAAAGAATAAAAGTGATGGAACATGGCAAAGGTCGGGAAAACTCCCAGGGTATGACAGAAGCCGACGAACCCAATCATGATTCGCCAACTGTTTGGGCTCAAGTTAGACGGGCTAAGCCCGTAGTCATCCAAAAAATCAAGAAAAAGATAGTGCAACAGAAGACGCAGCCCCCCGATAAAGGCATCATAATACAGGGGATAAAATCCCTTCAGGGGACTATTCACCCTTTGACTATCTGTCGGGAGAATAACCTGATACCCTTCGGGTATACCAAAGCTAAACATAAATCTATCTAAATCCTCGGGAAAAAGGGAGTAGAGGTAAAATTCTGGTCCCGAGGAGTTCTGGACAAAATCGACGTGCCAGGGACTTAAAGGCTCTGACTGGGCCAACGCTAGAGCAGCAGGATCTAGTTTTTTGCGATCGGGCTTACGGGGAATAGCCCCCCGAAAACCACTGAGACGTTGAAAAGGCGGACGAGGTGGGGCTTTTGATCTAGAGACCCGGGAGAAAGACGGAACATCTGTTCGCAGGAAGGCTTCAGAAGATGAAGCTGGAGGATCTCGAGATGTGGCAGTAGACTCGGGTCTCAAAACACTCTGAGCGGAAGGAGTAGCAGAATCAGAGGCAGTGGCAGGATTCAAATTTGAATCCTGATCGGGACCCTCCCGAGATTCAACACTGGGAACGGCCTCTACTTCGGCCTCTACTTCATCTTGAGCAGGTTGAACGGCTGGGGCCTGAGTTTCTCTTTGTTCCTTGTCCTTACGAAACATCTCGTGAATTTCTACAAGGAGCCGAGGATCATCATCTTCGGTGGAACTACGACAAGAGCCAGATCGCTCCTCATCTGAGGATTGCTCATGAAGGTCTTTTAGACGCTCCCCGGTCAGATTATACCTCTTGGTTTGGTCATTGTCACCTTCACTAGCATACCCCTCGGCCCGATGACGTTTTTTCCCGATATGTGGGAACGGGAACCTTAGGCTGAAACCTAAAACCCCTAAAGCTCACTTTTGGTCTTTTCACCTTATACTTCCTTGGGGCCATAAGAAAGAAGGAAACTTACTGCTTGAAGACTTGGAAGGCTTTGAAAATTTAGTCGGGAGCGTTTCTTAGTCAAGAGCAAAGAAAGCAGTGATCCGAAAATGAAGAGGAAGGTTCCTATTTATACTATCGGGAAGAGGCGTTACATCCCTGGATCGAACGGTTACACCCATTGATGATCGATGGTTACTGAGTGGAGACGGTTCATCTCCCCGAGGCACTCATGATGAGCCTATGCGTAGCCATTTGACGTGTCACTCTCGGACTGGGCGAGGACCTCAAGGAAAGCCGTTATGAAAACGGCTGGTCACTTCATTGCAGGCATTTAATGCACCCAATAAGAATACCTCCAACGTCTCCCGGTAATGTGGAACAACGCTTAGGATAAGAGTCTCCTCATCGATCAGGATAAGCAACGAATTTAATTGTGAACTCCTGCATTCTCCCGAGTTAAGTAGAGTAATGATCGGGAAAGAAGATCTGGGGATTACCCTCAATACACGGGACAATACCCGATTGCTACCACAACCATGGATAGTCGGTACCCTCTAAAAAACTCAGTGGTCTTTTTAAACTGAGTAAATCAAACACACTGGATGGTCCAACTTCTTAGCTATCCCAAACTTTGCAAACAACGACCGAGATAGGGGGCTTATGATACGGAAGGTTTATATCCAATCGGGTATAACCCGGACTCATTATCAAGTCCAGTCGGGAGATCTCATTGGAACCTTTTTCTTATGTCATCGGGTTATGCGCGAGTGGAGCATCACATCCAGTCGGGACATAACCGATTTAGTCGATCAAGACGCACATCACGCTCAACAAATAAGGCAGTCATTCCCTGTTAAGAAGGTCAACTCCATCAATGATCTCATGGGGCTAATGACAGAAAGGCGTAATCCCAGGAGATATGATAGCTCCTGTTGGGCGGACTTACCAAACACGCATAAGGTAAGTTAATCAGTATAAGATAGGGGATGCGCCTCCTTGGTAAGCAATCCAATACACTATGAGTATAATCTTGTGTAGCTTTTGCACGAGACTTCACTTTGTTCATTATCTGACTTTGCCATTGGAGGCGGCTACCCAGCACACAAGCCGGCCCGCATCTAACCTTTCTTGCAGGACTCATTGTCCCGGATACGAGAAGAGGCTCAGTCGGATCCAGAAGTATAATTGATCCGCATCAGGAGGATTTGACACTGATGTTTTGGTTATGACAACGAGTTAGATTGGGCACGGGACAATCTAGTCCTTCCTCTTTGTTGGGATTGCTCCATTTGAAGAATCAGAGGGATGCAAACAAGGTTACTAGGATGATTGAATCATTGTCTGAATGGGCATCATTGTCTAACATTTCATGTTCTATACCTATTGAAATAGAGATTTTACTTTTGGAGAAGCTTTGGTCGTCTAAATCTCATTATTGAATGAGAAATTTGAAGAAGAATAGGAAACCAAGCACCCATTTCTATCATGCTCTGTTTCTAATAGGCTTTAATGGGTCTTTTCGTTGAGTAGAGGAAATAAGAAGAGGGACAAGTGAGGTGATGAAGAACGAATTACGTATTCACCATGGGCGATCAGGTTTCCAAGACTTTGTAAGCTTTGGGTGGCAATGCAGAGGAACGTCTCAGTATGAATGACGTCGGAACAATGATGAGGGTGAAATTGTCAAAGAATGCTATTATTGAAAGAACACTGTTTTGGTTAGTTTTGTAAATGAGAACCCATGTTAATATATTTTCGAAAACTGAAATAAATGAGTTGCCAAGTTTGTAAAGACAAACCTAATATTGTCTAATCATGTAATTTTTCCAAGAATGATCAGACTAGGTCAAACTTCTTATAAGCTTGATACACATGCATTCTCTCCCTATCAATAAAATATCTTATTGAAATTATTACCATTACATAGGAGACTACCATCAATTGTACCTAGCAAGCACAGCCATATCCAAATAATCACTTTCACTAAGTCAGCCCTTACCCCAGAGTTCAGATCAATATAAGTTTCCATCTCTCATGCATGTGGGGTATATATGTGATCCACCTCTAAAGTGTTGGATCATATCATATATATGTAGGGTTCAAATTTACTCCCACCCACCCATGTGGCTACCAAATTTGTGCATACATTTGTATGAGAATACAAACTTCTCCATGCTTAGAGTACATACGTTCATTATGTAAGGTTACCATTTAGAAATCAAATGGTAGAGAAATTATAAATTGGTCTCTAAGATTATCTCTTGCAACACCAAAAATTAGGGTAATACCAAACAAGGAAGAGATGCATCACTTTCTTTTTTTCTTTTCTTTTCTTCTTCTTCTTCTTCTTCATCTTTCTTTTTCTTTTTCTTTTTCTTTCTCTCTCTCTCTCTCTTTTTTTTTCTTACCTGGATTTGAGGTTCGTTTGGGCCAGATGTTGCTTGACTACATCCTCAAGAGAGCTTTTATATAATTAATATAGGTAAGGCTTTACTCCTGGCTCTGAGGAGATTCAAACTCTGACCTCTTGCAAGAAAGAGATGCATCACTTCCATTTCATGTGAAGAGGAAATCATTCAAGACCCATATGTGCAATGAAAAGAGGTTAATTACAATTTTCTTTCACATCCCAATGTTGTCAAATTGATCATTAGAAGAACAAAGCATTTAGAGCTTAGACAGCCTAAAATGGTGCTACTGCTTCAATGAATACCAGAAAGACAACCTTAACTTTGCTAGGACACATACCAAGTTCTCCAAGTCAATAGAACTGAAGTTGCAACTTCTCATAACAAGGTTTTCTAAAACTCTACACTCAAGTGTAGTGGGAGTTCTAGCTAGGGAGGGAAGGCTGAAATTTCAGTTCTAGCTTCCTCCCCTACAATTTGTTTATATTCGTGAATTTAGGTAGTCTCACCCCTGAATGTGGTCAACTTCGAAGAATGGCAACCCAGGTCTTTTGGCCATGAAATATGCCTCGGTGAATTTTCCATAATAAAAGTTTATCTTCTCCATAAGAGATGGGGCAAGTAATGGTGTTAAGTGCTAGTTCAATTGAGGCTATATACTATTTTTTTGTTGCCAAGATCAAATTTCATTGGCATCCCTTGAAAAACAAACTATTGCCCATTCATCTGGCAAATAAGGGAAATTGGCTCTAACGTTAATTTCATGTCAAGATATTTTTCTCTATTAGAAAATATAAGATTTGACTGACCAAAAATGGAGGTGGAGCGTATTCATATAAAGAAAAGAGAATGAGAGAAAAATATAATGCAACCTTTTCTATGACGTTTCAGCCGACAGCGGAGACAACCGAGGAAACTAATATTCGTAATAGTGATAGCGTAGGCTAAACCGTGTTACGTTCCAAACCTCTATGATTACCGCCTCTATCGGCCTCTTTTTAACCTCAAAAAAGTTTCTGAATCCTCTACAGAAGTCTAAAGCTTTCATTCCTGTTTATCTCTGTTATGTTTTCTTTTTGTTTCTGTGATCGAAATATCATGTCCTAATTGTATGTACCGAATGCAAACAAGAGAATCACACACGAGAGAGAGATTGATGACGGAGTTCGGCATTAGATGCCTACATCTCCGGAATTCAAGACTGAATCCAATCCACTATTTGTCCAAGACATTACAGGTAAGGGAAGAAAGAAAGAACATACAGATAACACCTGGTAGTCAATGAAGCCAATACTTCCACCGAGTACTCTTCTAGCTTCAACGATCAAGAGCCCCAATATAGAACCACCAAGAACCACCAAGAAGCCATTACCGCAGGAGCTTGAAGATGAACACAGCCATGAAAGCTCCAGAGAGAACTCGAAACACGCAGAATAGAAACCTCAAAAATCAATTTGCACATATGACTTGAACCAAGCCATAAGCCCACATATACATAATCCTAAACCAACTTGAACCAAATGGTTCAATTGAAAACATCACTTAAAATAGGAATGGTCCAGATTACCCCTAACAGTTTCTTGAAGATGAAAGCTACTGGGGAAAAGAGATATGCTCCATGATAGCTGCCAGGCAGATTTTTATTTGCAGCAGTTGCCTGCTGCTGCCGACGGCTCAGATTGAGCCACATAATCAAGATTATATCAAATAGTTATAAAAGAGAAAGGAGGGGTATATATGTAAATATAATAAATTATCATTTTATCTAAAAGTTTAAAAGTCTTCAAATTTACAAATTAATCCTTCGAACTGACCAAATCCCTAACTTCCCAAACTCCTTTGTGCGCTCCGCCTCTTCATCATTCCACCACCACCTCCACCTGCAAACTTCGCCGGTAACTTTCATCCAGAAGGACTTTTCGATGGGAACAAGGCCACTGCAAATACTAAAAAAGGTTTAGACCCTATGATTCAGTTGTGGCACACAAATCGAAGATGCCCAGAAAATACCATACCGATCAGAAGAACAAAGAAAGACGACATTCTCCGAGCAAGCTAATGAGTTCAACTTGTCTCAGATCTGGATCTTGGGTGGTTCCTTTGGTCAAGATCTCAACAGCAATGAAGCTGGTTGGCAGTTATTATTTCTCTGTAATGTGTTAAGAACATTTCCGTTGTAAAAGGGGCTCAAGAGACCTCTTGTGGATTCTCTGATGGCTGAGATTTTTCATCTCTATATTTATAAAATGCGAGTTAGCCCGGATACGTACGCTGGACAACAAAGCACGAGACTCTTCACCTACTGAACCGTATGTCATTATTTTCTTTTCAATCTTATATATTTATATTATCTTCTTCCTTTAGCTCACCGTGTTTCTGCTTTTTGTGTGTTCAGAATGATGCTTATCAAGCCATGGGTTGTTACAACCTGCTCTGCTCTAGCTTTATTCAGATCAACAGTCAAATAGTAATGGGTGCAAGCATCTTTCCCGTATGTGGCTACCATGACTCCCAATATGACATCAGTATTCTTCTCTGTTTGTATTGCACCGAAACTCCCAATCACGAGATATTTTTTCTAAGGAGGATTCAATCTACTTGGAAAAAAAAATACTGAGAATATAGAGTAACGGAAGAATCACTAGCAAGTATAAAAAGGCATTTGATAAAAGCAGGTGGCGGTGGTGGAACGATGAGCAGGCGATGAGGAGGCGGAACGCACAAAGGGTTTGGGAATTGGGTCGGTTTAAGGGATTGATTTTGTAAATTTCAAAACTTTTAAACTTTTAGATAAAATAATAACTTACTATATTTACATATATACCCCTCCTTTCTCTTTTACAACCGTCCGATATAATCTTGATTATGTGGCTCAATCTGAGCCGTTGTTGCTTCTTCTTTGCCGCAAATAAAAATCCACGCCCGGGCACTACGATGCCTCGTTTGTCATTTATTATATTTTTATTATGTTGGTATGTTCCAACACCGTAGATTAATTAAACAATTAGTAATGTTTTGATCCATAACTGGGTTAAAACTCATTTCCTTCCGTCCGTCCGTCTCTCATATGGTGGAATCACACTAAGCAGACGAGGAATGACCGAGAGAGACGCTCTGCAACTAGGGTTCTCTGGTTGCATGTTTTGCATGCTGATGAAGGCGAAGGTTTCCCTCCCCTACTCGGTCCTAGTATTGAGTCCCTTATCTGTGTCTTGTGATCACCGATCGCTTTCTTTCCAATCCGAGCTTTCGTCTCTCATCTTAGTGATACGGAGGGAATATGATCAGACCGGGTTCATACCAGGTCCGACCCTCGACCCCGGTCGAGACTGAGAGAACCGACTCGCTCCCGAGCGAACCGGATCCAGAAGATGGCTTGCTGAAGAAGAAAGCTTATTCGGCTGCTGTCACGCCCTCCCAGCCGGTACCCTATCTGGCATACCCGAGAGTGTGATCGACAGCCCGAAGATCAGGTATCGAGTGATCAACCTCCCACATAAACAATAACATAATCATGAACAATCATAATAAAAGTGCGGAAGATAAACCATAGATCCAATAAAGAAAGAATGAATCATAAATGAATCAGAATAATAGATATAATCAGAGTGTCAAACAGATAAGTAAAGTGAGGCAAAAATCCCACTTTACAACCAGCGGAAAAGTAGCTCTAAAAGAATAAACTAGACAAAATCTAATCCCAGTAGCAAGTACATTGGGTAACTAAATTGTTCTCCACTTTATAGACAACATCCTTATAAGTGTAAATCTCATAAATGGCACAAGGACGCTTCCACTCAATGGTCGGACTAAGCATCATACGGAGCATAACCACTCGCGGGATCTTCGAGTAATTGTGGTAACCGCAATCACCTTCCTGGAGATATGCCTCTTCGCCTTGCGCTTCTTCATAGGGACCGTCATAATACTCGGTACCTGCGGGATAGTCTAACAAACATTGTACAATAAAGGAATGAGTTTCAAAGAAACTCGGTAAGGCGATTAAAATCCATAATAACATAAATGGCGGGATTCCGAACAATCATAAATGCAATATGATATGAGACAAGCAATGAATGAATGAATCTAACTCTATGTATGCTTTGGTCTCTATTGGCAGACATGCTTTAAGTCATAGCACCGTACCTCTTTAGGAAAGTCCACTCACATCCTCAACCATTTAAGATATCTTGGATTCTCTCACGGATCATTTCACCGGTCTTGAGCAGCCGATTGGTAATGGGTCCTTCATCCCTCGGGACAAACCTTGGCGGGGGGTTAAGTCAACACACTCTCTCACAACCATTTGGTATAAGTCTTGGCGCATGTCGGGGGTAAAACCTAGCCAAATGCAAGTCTTCTACTTAGTTACATCAAGTCGGATCCAGATACTTCCATTCCTTGTCCCTGACGATCCTTTCCGGTATCCTTCACACTAGAGTCCTCATAGTCCCTGACTACGGACTCATCAACCCTATTGATCATCCACATATGGTAAACGGGAAGCTCTCACGTCCTCTCACGGGTTGGTTACCGGTCTTAAGCGCCCGTGAGCCCAAGTCTAACCATATGCAACCCTACCAATAAATGGCCCCCACAATGTGATTCCTGTCCTCTCACGGGTTGGTTACCGGTCTTGAGCGCCCATGAATCCCCATTGCTACCACGGGTCGTTCGGTCTCAATACCCCTCCGATTAGGGTCGACATAACAGGACATCCTAGCCAAACACTACTAGACAATCCTAGATATGTCATCCAACAGTTTAGGAAGGTGTCCAGAGGGCATCTCCGGAAACATCCCATAATATTCCCGTAGTAGTCCAAGGACGAAGTGTCAAAAGGACACCTCTCCTTTCCAAACCATACTTAAGCATACACATGCATCAATTCATATCATCACATATATGGTAACTTCATATATGGAAAGAAATCAATAATTCCAATCACTTGTATAACATTGGTAAGTAAATCATACATGAATCAATTCAATATGAATAAGTAATGCTACTGTAATCAAAGTTATGCAACAGTAGTATATCATTGTAAGAATCTAATTTAGGAATCATATCTATGATATTCAAATATAGAAACTAGATTCATGCTATCTATGTAATTAAGGAAATAACCATCCTTACCTTTTATAACTCGCAAAGGAATCCTAAGAAATCAAGTAAGATCTTGGCAAACTTGAGAAGAAGGTCCTAAACAAGTATATACAACATATTAGGAAAGATCCCTAACAGAAAGATACCAAAACATCCAACACAGACCAATTCTAGAGTTGCTGTACTCATTGGTCGAGTGGATTGGTCGATCGCCCGATCGACCAATCAATCGACCAATGCGAGACGATAACCTAAAAAAAAACAGAGTTTTAAGATATGAAATCCGAATTTGGTGGTTCAAAAGGGTACTAATCAAGGGGTAAACTACATCAGCAGTATTCTAACATATAGGGGACCTCAAAACACCAATCAAATCAAGATATCAAGATCCAAATTAGGAAACAAAAAGTTACCATAGTTAGATCAACCATGGATCTTGATGAATTCGAAATAGAAATCAAAGACAAGAACAATAGGAGGATGGATCATTGCTTCAGGTAATGGTATCATGAAAACATACTTAGATCTTCAAGGAACAAGGCTTAGAAGCATAAATCTAAATAAGGAAATAAAACCTACCATATATGTAACTATCATGCTTCATGAAGAACACATAGTATGGTAGAAGAGAACAACTAGAAATTGATAGATTATGGATCATGGAAGGAAAACACAGTAATTAACTACTAACATGATCAATCATAGAAGATCCAAATAGATCAGAATTCAAATCAGATGTTTAACAAGATTAGATCATGGTTTGATCATGATTCCTTCAAAAGCTTGCAATGATCATGGTTAAGATCATTGGTCTAGCCTCAAATCCTTAGGATGATCATGAGAACATGTTCAGAGATGTTTGCAACAGAGAATGCAGCATCTCTTCTACTGTCTCAACTCAAAAAGGAAAGAAAAACAAAGATGGAGGAGAAGAAGAGAGAGTAGACATACCTTTTGATGCAAAAAGAAGAGTTTTGACGAAGATCCGTCAAGAAAACACCAAGGATGCAAGGGAGATGACTTGCAGAGGTCTTTGGTTCGTTCCAGAGAGTTTGGAGGCAGAAAATACGAAGTGGACTCGAGATTGGACTTAAATAGAGCAAGAACAACCTAATTGCCAAAGACAGCACTCATTGGTCGAGTGGATTGGTCGACTGGCCCGATCGACCAATCGGTCGACCAATGCTGACAGCAAGACCAAAACAGGTAATTGAAGGCCCAGATCAAATCCAATCCTAAAGGGGTTTTGCACACAAGTCAAGTGACTTACCTAATAGGTAGAAATGCCTTCAAACCAAGATAGAGAGCACTCCAAGTCCATCAACTAATCAGATCTTCATCAAGATTCAGTTTCCATAAATAGAACTTCATCATCAACTTTCATGGATTCAAAGCCAGACACCAAGTCCTCTACTGGGATGGCCCAAAGCTGACTTCTTACTTTACTTCGGGTCACTGGACCTACAAATAACAAGGTTTCCGGGTCAAGGTTAGGGCTGGGTTTTACAGCTGCAACCGTGCCCTAATCCTACTTATGGATTAGGGTAATCACCCTAATGATGGCAGACTCGAATTGACGGCTGCAGATAATCATTATCGAAGGGATAAATATCGCATAACCTAAAGGTTATCTCAGGAGTCCTCTATTAGCCCAAACTAGTAGAAGTCTATTGCTCAACGGATCTAACTGATAAGATCCAACGACTACCCGAAGAAGGCTCAAGTGCATCCAACGAAGGAGATTTGAAGGTACACTCTATATAAACCTCACTACCATACAAGGTGAGGAGATCCAAAAGAATACTATCTGAGACTCAGGTTCAGATACATACTGATAGACCTAAATTATCAGCGATCTGCTATCTAGATCACCTTTCCCATTTCTTTATTATTTAGCTCTGCGCTTCTAGCAGAGCCATTTGTGATTAAGTTCATCAACTGACTTAGCCTTCGGAGGTGGACTCCCGACCCCAGCGGTCGGGCCACATCTAACGCTTTCGTTTTGCAGGACATCACGTGGAGATCTAAGGGCTGAGTAGATTTTGGACGCATCAATTGGCGCCGTCTGTGGGAAACAACTTGAAAAGCCATGGTGACTAGATCAGCAGCCGCAGCAGCCGCTGCACAACGCAATTCCGGTGTTCAGATCCCTGGAGTGAATAATCCAGATATTCCCCAGGAAAGCCAAAATCCTATCGAGGTAGATGGTGGCCAAGGAGGACGTAATCTTCCTCCTGATACAATCCAAGATCAATTGGATCAGGTAATGATTCAACTCTTGGAGGTGAGCCAAGCACTCCGCATGCTCACCAGACGAGTGGTTTTACCATAAGAGCCTGATCAGCGCGATTCATGGAGACGTGCATTGCCACGTGACCAGAGATTGGCTGAAGACCGGAATATTGATCAGAATTTCTGTGAAGGAGACCGAGGACTTCGGAGGATCGATGATCAACCGAGGCGAGACGATCGGTTCGACAGACCGCAAGAGAGTACAACTGATTCAAACACAAGGTTGGATACAGGGGTAAGAACTCACTCACCCACTGTCAGAAGAATCATTCGTGATGATCGAGCAGTTCGCGACGAGAGGAATGCTCGGGAAGGACGGGCTGTTCGTGATGATCGAGTAGCACGGGATGATCGTGTTAATCGAGGTCGTGATCATATTCTTGAAGATCACCCGACCCAGTTGGTCGGGAATTGGCCAACATCAATGAGAAATTAGGGCAGTTGGCTAAGGGAAGAATAACTGAGGATATTTACTCAGTCATTCGGAAAACTCCCTTTGCCGAGCCAATTGCGGGATATCGGTTTCCCCATAACTTCCGTTTGCCTACCTTCTCAACATTCGATGGCTCCGGAGATCAAACAGCTCACATCGGCTATTACCAACGAGACCATGGCGTTTCGAGGTAATTCGATGAAATTTTATGCGGGGTTTTTGGTTCATCTCTAACTGGAGCAGCACAAAAGTGGTTTTCGAACCTCCCCTCTAGAAGGATCGTAAACTTTGACGAATTGGCGCGCCAATTCATAGGGCGATTCTAGAGTGGAATACAGGTCAAGAAAACGGAAGAAACCTTGTTTACTATCAAACAAGGAAAGAACGAATCAATCAGAGAGTTTCCGAAAAGATTCAACAAAGTGACGATGGAGATAGAAAATTTGGATGAACAAGTAGCCAGAACTGCTCTATTCACGGGACTCACTAATCGGAAACTCCTGGAGTTATTACTACGGGATATGCCTGCGACTTATGCTTGAGTTGGTACGAGAGATGCCAGAAGCAGGCTGAAGTCATAGAGATTCTAGATGCACGCCAAGGGGATAATAAAGTCTCCAATAAGGAACAAAAGGCTCCTGAGCAGAAGCAGAAGCCAAAGAAAAATGTTCGTGATCGGGTTGGAAAATCTCAGCCTTGGCGCCAAAGGTCCCCCGGTAAAAGTGAGTACACTCCATTGAATGCTCCTCGGGCTGATATTTTGAATATCCTCAAAAGAAAAAATATTTTAAAGTGGCCGCCTAAAATTATTTTGAAACCCGGAGAGCAGCAGGATCGGGAAAAGTATTGCCGATTCCACAAGGACTATGGTCATTATACTAATGACTGTCGTCATCTGAAGGCAGATATTGAGAGATTGATATCTCGGGGACATCTGTCCAGTTTCGTTAGCAGAAGAAGGGAGGAGCCACGTGAGCCACGTGCGGCTGCTCCGAAAAGGGATCGTTCGGTTAGTTCGGAACGATCAAGGGAGGCCCCGAAGTCTAAGAAAGGCAAGGAGGTGATCGAAGCTACTCGGTCACCGATCCTTACCATCTTCGGGGGACCAGAGCCTGAATCACTCCGGAGTCTGAAAACAAAATCCAAATTTGTTGGAGCCGGAGAGACGCAGAAGCAGAAGAAGCTGAATGGTGAGGATTCTATCACCTTTAGCGAGGAAGACGAAAGAGATGTTTGTTTACCTCATGATGATGCTATAGTCATCAAGGTAGAGATTGCACGGCAGGAAGTGCATAGAGTTTTGATTGATACAGGGTCTGCAGCTGACCTAATTTCCTACGAAGTGTATCAAAAATTGAAGGTGGATCAGGACTTGATGAAAGCTTCATCCACACATCTATATGGCTTTGCAGGGTCATCTGTAGTGGCAGAAGGATCGGTCCAGTTGGATTTATCCATTGGAAGTTTTCCTAAGGAAACATTTGTCCGAATCAATTTTTTGGTGGTTCGGGAACTACCAGCCTATAATATGATCCTCGGGCGACCATCTTTATCCAACATAGGTGCTATTGTTTCAACAAAACACCTGAAGATAAAATTCCCGACTGATATGGGAAATGGTCAAGTCTCCTCTGACCAGAAGATCTCTCGGCAGTGTTATGTTGCCTATTTAAAAGACAAGGAGGGCTCGAGGAAGGTAACTGCCCTCCCCATAGAAGTTCGAGATGATCGGGAAGAGACAGAGATGCAAAGACCCGAACCAGTGGAGAAGCTGGAGCAAATCCAGCTGTGTACCGAGGATGAGAAAAAGATTACTTATATCGGGTGCGAACAGTGGAAGAGTTTAAAGATGAGTTGAAGTTATTTCTTCAACGGAATAAAGATGTATTCGCATGGTCTGCTGAGGACATGCCCGGAATTGATCGGGCCATTGCAGAGCACAAACTCTGGATAGACCCAAAGGCGAAACCAAGGTGATACAGAAAAGAAGAAATTTCTCCATTGAAAAGTATGAAGCCGTTCGAAGCGAAGTTGAAAAACTTAAGAATTCTGGTTTCATAGAACCAATTGAGTGCCCAACTTGGTTGGCCAACGTGGTAATGGTGAAAAAGGCGAATGGGAAGTGGAGGATGTGTACAGACTACACAGATCTTAACAAAGCTTGCCCAAAAGATTGCTACCCGTTGCCTCGGATTGACCTCTTGATAGATGCGATTGCAGGATATGAAACTTTAAGTTTCATGGATGCCTACTCGGGTATAATCAGATTCTTATGAATAAGGAGGATGAGAAGTATACGGCTTTCATGACTGATCGTGAGAGCTATTATTACAAGGTCATGCCTTTTGGCCTGAAGAATGCGGGAGCAACATATCGGAGGGCCGTCAACAAGATTTTCAAAGAGCTCATAGGAAAGAATGTTGAAGCTTATGTTGACGACATGCTAGTGAAAAGCTTTACAAAAGCAAATCATATTGCAGATTTGACTGAGGTTTTCTCAGTACTTCGGAAACATCAAATGAAGCTAAACCGAGAAAAATGTGCCTTTGGAGTCTCCTTGGGCAAATTTTTGGGCTTCATGGTATCACAGAGAGGAATTGAGGCTAATCCTGCCAAAATACAAGCTCGATTGATATGGAGGCTCCCAAAACCGTTCGGGATGTACAGGTGTTTAACGGGGAGAGTTCTTTGCTTTAAATCGATTTATCTCCAAGTGCGGAGAAAAATGTTTGCCTTTCTTCAAGGCACTTAAAGACCTGAAGGGCGAGTAAGGAAGCAAAGTGGGTGAAGAGTGCCGAAAGCTTTCGAGGAATTAAAAGAAGCACTTGGACAACCGCCGATCCTGTCCAGACCAGAGAAGAGGGAAATATTACAACTATATCTAGCGACGTCCCTTTCGGCGGTCAATGCAGTACTTGTTCGGGAAAAAGATAAAAAACAGTGGCCGATTTACTATGTAAGCCACGTGTTGCTAGATGCGGAGACAAGATATTCGCAAATTGAGAAGCAGGCTCTGGCTCTCATGATGGCCGCCAGGAAGCTAAGGCCATATTTTTAGGCTCATCCAATTGAGGTATTTACAACTTTTCCTCTTAGTAAAGTTCTTAACAAACCTGATTTGTCTGGAAGGATGGTGTCCTGGTCGGTTGAACTCAGCGAGTTCCAAGTGAGCTTTAAGCCTAGAACTGCAATCAAGGCTCAGGCATTAGCCGACTTTGTAGTAGAAACTACTGCACCAGTGGAACCCACCATTGAGGATCCCATTATACCAACCACTTGGGAGGTATATGTGGATGGTTCGAGTAATAAAGATGGAGCGGGGAGCTGGAATTCTATTAAAAAGTCCAGCGAGGATTTATTATTCGATATGCTTTGAGATTCGCATTTGATGCAAGTAATAACGAAGCAGAATATGAGGCTCTGATAGCAGGACTTCGGTTGTCAAAAGCATTATCTATTGCAAATGTTACTATTTATAGTGACTCTCAACTTATAGTCAACCAAGTCCAGGGGGAGTATGGCATTAAAGAACCACGCTTGCGAAATATCGAGAGATAGTGCAGGCATTTCAAAACCAATTTCGGAATTTGAAGATATCTCAGATTTCGAGGAATGAAAATTCAGTGGCGAGATGAGCTATCCCGACTAGCCAATGCCAAGGAAAAGAATCTAGACCCTTCGGTCTACATTGAAGAGATAACTTTTCCAAGTTATCATGAGAAAGAAATTTCTTATATTGAAGCAGAACGTTGTTGGATGGATCCAATAATCGAGTATCTAAGGGATGACAAATTACCTGAGGATCTAGTAGAGGCAAGGTTGATCAAGATTCGATCAGCTAGATTTGTCATTCAGAATGGGAGACTATACAAAAGATCTTATGCTTGGACCCCTTATGAGATGTATAGGCCCCGAAGGAGCAAAATCAGCTTTGGCTGAGGTTCATGAAGGAATTTGTGGAGCTCACATGGGTGGCCGAGCCCCGGCCCACAAAATTCTGAGACTTGGGTTATATTGGCCTAAGGTCCAAGAAGCTGCTATGGAGTACGTTCGTCGATGTGGTAAGCTGTCAAATTCATGCTACGATATCGAAGCGCCCGGCGGAAACTATGACTTCAATTCTAAATCCCATTCCCTTTGCAATGTGGGGAATTGATATCATGGGCAAATTCACCAAGGCATTAGGCGGACGGGAATATCTGATAGTAGCAATTGATTACTTCACAAAATGGGTAGAAGCCGATTGCTGCGGCGGCAATTGCTGAGAAAAAGTGGAGAAATTTGTGCTTGAATCAATCATATATCGCTTTGGGATTCCAAAGATTATTGTCACTGACCATGGTACTCAGTTCGACTATCCACAATTTGAGCAATTCTGTGGAACATATATGATCGAGCATCGTATGTCTTCAGTGGCATACCCCCAAAGCAATGGACAGGTAGAGGTTACTAACCGAACACTACTTGGAAGGAATAAAGAGAAGACTCGAAGGCGACAAAGCTTCTTGGGTCGAAGAACTTCATAATGTCTTGTGGGCTTATAGAACTACGGTTCGAACACCCACGGGAGAAACTCCATTCATGTTGGCATATGGATCCGAAGCATTGGCACCAGTGGAGATAATGGCGGGGACGTTACGGGATCGTGAGTTCGAGGAAAAAGCAAATGAACAAGGACTGCTTGATAGTCTTGATTTGTTGGACGAAGTTCGGGCAAAGGCAATAGCACGAACTCAACATTATCAAAGAAGGATAGCGTCTCATTATAATACTCGAGTGAAGAATCGTCGGTACTTAGCCGGAGATTTGGTGTTGAGAAACACCCTAGCTTCCGACCCGCGTCACCAAAGAAAATTGGACCCTTCCTGGGAAGGACCTTATATGGTTGTGAAACCGGTCGGTTGAGGAGCTTACAGGCTAAAGAACATCAATACCCAGAAAGAGTTGGATCGTTTGTGGAATGCTAGGCATCTCAAAAAGTTTTATCCTTGAGGATGATTTCAATTTTGTTCGCGATGTAATCATTTTCAACTCAATCAATGCAATTTTTGGCTTTCAACAAACTATCTTTTGATTGGGGGGCATCATACACCACATTCAAGAACAAGATCCAACTATAAGGCATCGGATGAAAATTCGTGTGGGTCCTTCAACACTTATGGAAATTTTTTGAACTTTCTTAAGTCGAGGCATCGGATGAAAATCCGAGTGAGTTCCTTTTGCAAGGCGTCGGTTTGAAACCCGAGTGAGTTCCTTCGAGACTTATTGAATTTTTGAATTATCCTTAAGTAAAGGCATCGGTTTAAAACCCGAGTGAGTTCCTTCTCAGACTTATTGTATTTCTCAGGAAATCCTTAAGTAAAGGCATCGGTTTAAAACCCGAGTGAGTTCCTTCTCAGACTTATTGTATTTCTCCGGAAATCCTTAAGTAAAGGCATTGTTTCAAACAACTAAGACCTAATGCAACAGCGATTCAAGTGGCTAGCAAAGTTCAAGATAAAGTTAATTTCTTATTTCTTCAAAAGATCCAAAGAGGCCAGTATCAAAACAATTACAAGAGCTGGATACAATCTTCGATCAAAAAAGAAAGTCATCATAGGTGACTGTTAAGAAGTTATACAAGATTGACGCGACTTTGCTAGAACAAACATATGAGTCAACCATTGGTGGGGATTCAAGGAAAAGAAGAGAAGAAATGAGGATTACAAAAATATTTCGGTATGCATAAAATCCTCCGCAATTTCATACTCTTTGTCCAGCTTGTCCAGGAGAAGTATGGTCCTCGACCAAACTCGCATTCAGTACAAGCTCGTCATAATTGACTTCTTCTAGCGGAGAATAAACAGGAGAATCTTCCAGATATTGCATAATATTTGGATCGGAAGGTGGAGGATCAATCTTATCCTTGGTCCAGTCGGGAGGAGGAATACCCAGGTCGGTAAATACTTCGGGATGGCAAACAGACCTTGTAGGGAGTCGTATCAAAATGAGGATCCTTCCTTAATATTGATTCCCATACTTCGTTCTCACCATCCCGACGCCTTTGCAAGTTATAAGCATTCAGCATATCAACAAAGGGCTTACTTGTGTAAATACTTGAAGACACAAGCTCTGCGAACATCGGTTGGAAGGGATTCGGGCAAAGGAACGACAGACTTGCCTTTCGGGTAACGTTTCAGATCCTTTGGCTCCGACTTTCCAACTGTTCGCTCCGATCGTCGGATCTTCTCCCTGGCATCATCCAAGTCTGACCGAAGACGACCAATCATCGAATTTTTTTCTCCTGCCACCTCCCAAGCTAGATTCCGAAGGCGAGCAATCTCAGCATCTTTAGCTTCGGAGATTTCCCGAAGCCTAGAAACTTCATTGCTCAATCTACTGAGTCTAGTAACTGCTTCCACTTGGTTGTGGAAGTTACCGACAAGACTCCTGCAAACAACTTCCGAGTTAGCGAGGAGCGAGAAAAGTAATTTTTCGGAATCGAGAGGATAATGAAGAAAGACTTACATCACCAAGTGACTTCGTAAAGACTTCATATGGAAGTTTGGAAAGAAGCTGCGCTCTCGGAAGTCATTCGAGCAGCGGTACACCATTCCAACGCTCTGTCAAACTCGTTTGACACTAATTCAGGCGAAGGATGAGAAGGATGAGCTACACCAAGAGAAGGATGAGCTGCATCACTTGTCACCCGACGGCGCTTCCTAGTGGCAAAATCCTCCAACTCGGAAGGAGAGGAGGAGGATGCCAAACAAGCACTAGAGTTAGAAATAGGAACAGCACCTGCTGGGACCGCACCTTCATCAGACGCCAACATAGTTGCCTCGGATGCCCGAAGAGTCTCCTTCGGGGGTGCACCAACAGAGCTCACCAGCGGGGCGCCGACGCAGCACCATCGGCAATGGAGTGATCAAGATCTTGCTGGGAAAGACGAGCGATCACTTCGGGCAAAGGAGGCGCGAGGACGGCATCAATAGAAACTGCGGGAATCGACTTGAAGATTCACCGGCAGCGATCGCCTTACGCTTGGAGGATTCATTAGCTGAAACCACCGCACTGGCCCCAACCACCACCGACGAAACGATTTTCTTGCAAGATTTTGCTCTGATAAAGTTCGGGTTGATCTTGGGAGCCACTATGCAAAACAACAAAAAAAAAAAAAACAAGCCGTATCAGTACAGAAACAAACGACAACAACAAGGGGGAAACCCTAGTTTTCTATCACTTCTGACAAAAACAAAAAACTAAACCCCAAGTATATCTACTGTGCAGTTTACTCAGGGGGGAAGTGGGGAAAGAGATGAGTAATCAAAAAACTCACTTGTTCAGAAGTTGATAGAGCTGTTGTTGGAGTACGAGGAATACGGAAGGCGGGCCGAAGGACGAAAGGTCGCTTTAACACTTTAGCAAATCTAACTTGCAGAAGTCAGGATAAATGGAGAGTACCCACGAAGGCTTTAAATAGCCTCAGGTATTAAGATGACGGTTGAAAGCTAAGGACAACCGACGACCTAGATCGAAATGACGCTTCGAAATCCGCAGAAAGCAAGATCAACGGTCGGAGGGATGCCACATGGAAACATGTGGAAGCGAGCGCCTGATGCAGAGATACCTCCAATCGTCGCACCGCCATTAAAATAATGGATGTATTTCCGATTCATTGGAAACAGTGAATGGTATACAAAGGAAAGAAAACGTTTGTACTTCGCAGAAGGGAAACGTGCGGACTTTGCAATAAATGAAGTAGTGGGGAAGATTAATGCATCTTCCCGAAACGCATCTTCACAATATTTCTACAAGATTATTACTCGGCGAGGAATGAAAAGTTAAGTGATAAGTTTTATCATTAATACTTTGATATTCAAGGCAAGATTTCGGCAGGAGACAGGGAAATATAAAGGCCAACATGAGAAACAAATGTCTATTCATTAAATAGAGGGTAAATCTGTACAAAAAGATAACTCCCTAAGCCTTTTCTTCATTGTTGCCCGAGGGACCCTGGTCGGGAGGACTTTTCTCAGGATCATGAGAAGAGCCTTCCTCGAGAATGGCATCGGCTGAGTGTAAAACCCAGCCCTAACCTTGACCCAAAAACCTTGTTATTTGTAGGTCCAGTGACCCGAAGTAAAGTAAGAAGTCAGCTTTGGGCCATCCCAGTGGAGGACTTGGTGTCTGGCTTTGAATCCATGAAAGTTGTTGATGAAGTTCTATTTATGGAAACTGAATATTGATGAAGATCGGATTAGTTGATGGACTTGGAGTGCTCTCTATCTTGGTTTGAAGGCATTTCTACCTATTAGGTAAGTCACTTGACATGTGTGCAAAACCCCTTTAGGATTGGATTGCATCTGGGCCTTCAATTCCCTGTTTTGGTCTTCTTTGTCGGCATTGGTCGAATCGATTGGTCATTGGACCGATCGACCAATCCACTCGACCTATGGAAAACCCCCCCCCAACCACCCCCAAAAAAACCTTGTTGTTGGGGGGCCCGACCCCAAAAAAAAAAAAAAGAAACGGGGGGGGGCCATCCCGAGAGGACTTGGTGTCGGCTTGAATCCATGAAGGTTGATGATGAGGTTCTATTTATGGAGCGAATCCGGATGAAGATCTAATTAGTTGATGGACTTGGAGTGCTCTCTATCTTGGTTTGAAGGCATTTCTACCTACTAGGTAAGTCACTTGACTTGTGTACAAAACCCCTTTAGGTTTGGATTTGATCTGGGCCTTCAATTCCCTGTTTTGGCCTTCTTGTCGGCATTGGTCGCTGATTGGTCGGCGGGCGTCGACCAATCCACTCGACCAATGGGTGCTGTCTTTGGCAATTAGGTTGATTCTTGCTCTATTTAAGTCTAACCTCGAGTCCACTTCGTATTTGCTGCCTCCAAACCCTCGGAGCGGACCAAAGACCTCTGCAAGTCATCTCTCTTGCATCCTTGGAGTTTTCTTGGCGGATCTTCGTCGGAACTCTTCTTTTTGCATCAAAAGGTATGTCTACTCTCTCTTCTTCTCCTCCATCTTTGTTTTTCTTTCCTTTTTGAGTTGAGACAGTAGAAGAGATGTTGCATTCTCTGTTGCAAACATCTCTGAACATGTTCTCATGATCATCCTAAGGATTTAAGGCTAGAACAATGATCTTAACCATGATCATTGCAAGCTTTTGAAGGATTCATGATCAAACCATGATTTAATCTCTGTTAATCTTCTAATCTGAGTTCTGATCTCTTTGGATCTTCTTTCATTGATCATGTTAGTGGTTAATGGTTGTGTTTTCTTTCCATGATCCATAATCCATAGAATTCTAGTTGTTCTCTTCTACCTTACTATGTGTTCTTCATGATGCATGATAGTACATATATGGTAGGTTTTATTTCCTTAATTAGATTTATGCTTCTAAGCCTTATTCCATGAAGACCTATGCATGTTTTCATGTTTTCATTACCAAAAGCAATGATCCATCCTCCTATTGTTCTTGTCTTTGTTTTCTATTTCAAATTCATCAAGATCCATGTTTGAGTTAATTATGGTAACTTTTTGTTTCCTAATTTGGATCTTGATACCTTGATTTGATTAGTGTTTTGAGGTCCCCTTTATGTTAGAATACTACTGATGTAGTCTACCCCTTGATTAGTACCCTTTTGAACCACCAAATTCGGATTTCATATCTCAAAACTCTGATTTTCTAAGCTACTGTCTGCATTGGTCGACTGATTGGTCGACTGGACCACTCGACCAATCCACTCGACCAATGAGTACAGCAACTCCAAAATTGGTCTGTTTCGGATGTTTTGATATATATTCTGTTAGGGATCTTTCCTAATATGTTGTATATACTTGTTTAGGACCTTCTTCTCAAGTTTGCCAAGATCTTACTTGATTTCTTTGGATTCTTTGCGAGTTATAAAAGGTAAGGATGGTTATTTCCTTAATTACATAGATAGCATGAATCTAGTTTCTATATTTGAATATCATAGATATGATTCCTAAATTAGATTCTTACAATGATATACTACTGTTGCATAACTTGGATTACAGTAGCATTATTTATTCATGTTGAATTGATTCATGTATGATTTACTTACCAATGTTATACAAGTGATTGTATTTACTGATTTCTTTCCATATATGGAGTTACCATATATGTGATGATATGAATTGATGCATGTGTATGCTTAAGTATGGTTTGGAAAGGAGAGGTGTCCTTTCGACACTTCGTCCTTGGACTACTACGGGAATATTATGGGATATTTCCGGAGATGCCCTCTGGACACCTTCCTAAACTGTTGGATGACATATCTAGGATTGTCTAGTAGTGTTTGGCTAGGATGTCCTGTTATGTCAGACCCTAATCGGAGGGGTATTGAGACCGAACGACCCGTGGTAGCAATGGGGATTCATGGGCGCTCAAGACCGGTAACCAACCCGTGAGAGGACAGGAATCACATTGTGGGGGCCATTTGTTGGTAGGGTTGCATATGGTTAGACTTGGGCTCACGGGCGCTTAAGACCGGTAACCAACCCGTGAGAGGACGTGAGAGCTTCCCGTTTACCATATGTGGATAACCAATAGGGTTGATGAGTCCGTAGTCCGAGTTGGTCGGTGCCATAGGATCGCTGACTCTAGTGTGAAGGATACCGGAAAGGATCGTCGGGGACGAGGAATGGAAGTATCCGGATCGACTTGATGTAACCAAGTAGAAGACTTGCATTTGGCTAGGTATTACCACGACATGCGCCGAGTACTTATACCAAATGGTTGTGAGAGAGTGTGTTGACTTAACCCCCTGCCATGGTTTGTCCTGAGGGATGAAGGACCCATTACCAATCGGCTGCTCAAGACCGGTGAAATGATCCATGAGAGAATCCAAGATATCTTAAATGGTTGAGGATGTGAGTGGACTTTCCTAAAGAAGTACGGTGCTATGACTTAAAGCATGTCTGCCAATAGAGACCAGCATACTTAGAGTTAGATTCATTCATTCATTGTTTGTCTCATATCATATTGCATTTATGATTGTTCGGAATCCTGCCATTTATGTTATTATGGATTTTAAGCGCCTTCTTGAGTTTCTTTGAAACTCATTCCTTTATTGTACAATGTTGTTAGACTATCCTGCAGTACGGAATACTATGACGGTCCCTATGAGGAAGCGCAAGGCGAAGAGACATATCTCCAGGAAGGTGATTGCGGTTACCACAATTACTCTGAAGATCCCACGGGTGGTTATGCTCCGTACGATGCTTAGTCCGACCATTGAGTGGAAGCGTCCTTGTGCTATCTATGAGATCTACACCTACAAGGATGTCGTCTACAAAGTGGAGAATAATTTAGTTACCCAATGTACTTGCTACTAGGATTAGCTTTTATCTAGTTTATTCTTTAGAGATACTTTTCCGCTGGATGTAAAGTGGGATTTTTGCTTCACTTTACTTATCATTTGACACCGATTATATCTATTATTCCGTTCCTTTTTTAATCCTTCCTTCCTTATTGGACTCTGATTTATCTTCCGCACTCTTGTTATGGTTGTTCATGATTATGTTATTGTTTATGTGGGAGGTTGATCACTCGATACCTGATCTTCGGGCTGTGGATCACACTCTCGGGTATGCCAGATAGGGTACCGGCTGGGAGGGCGTGACAACCAATGAGTGCTGTCTTTGGCAATTAGGTTTTTCTTGCTCTATTAAAGTCCAATCTCGAGTCCACTTCGTATTTGCTGCCTCCAAACTCTCTGGAACGAACCAAAGACCTCTGCAAGTCATCTCCCTTGCATCCTTGGTGTTTTCTTGACGGATCTTCGTCGAAACTCTTCCTTTTGCATCAAAAGGTATGTCTACTCTCTCTTCTTCTCCTCCATCTTTGTTTTTCTTTCCTTTTTGAGTTGAGACAGTAGAAGAGATGCTGCATTCTCTGTTGCAAACATCTCTGAACATGTTCTCATGATCATCCTAAGGATTTGAGGCTAGAACAATGATCTTAACCATGATCATTGCAAGCTTTTGAAGGAATCATGATCAAACCATGATCTAATCTTGTTAAACTTCTGATTTGAATTCTGATCTTCTTCGATATTGATCATGTTAGTAGTTAATTACTGTGTTTTCCTTCCATGATCCATAATCTATCAATTTCTAGTTGTTCTCTTCTACCATACTATGTGTTCTTCATGAAGCATGGTAGTTACATATATGGTAGGTTTTATTTCCTTATTTAGATTTATGCTTCTAAGCTTTTTCCTTGAAGATCTAGGTATGTTTTCATGATACCTTTACCTGAAGCAATGATCCATCCTCCTATTGTTCTTGTCTTTGATTTCTATTTCGAATTCATCAAGATCCATGGTTGATCTAATTATGGTAACTTTTTGTTTCCTAATTTGGATCTTGATATCTTGATTTGATTGGTGTTTTGAGGTCCCCTATATGTTAGAATACTACTGATGTAGTTTACCCCTTGATTAGTACCCTTTTGAACCACCAAATTCGGATTTCATATCTTAAAACTCTGTTTTTTTTAGGCTCTTTATGCATTGGTCGTTGATTGGTCGACCGACTGATTGGTCGACTGGACCAGTCGACCAATCCACTCGACCAATGAGTACAGCAACTCTAGAATTGGTCTGTGTTGGATGTTTTGGTATCTTTTCTGTTAGAAATCATTCCTAATATGTTGTATATACTTGTTTAGGACCTTCTTCTCAAGTTTGCCAAGATCTTACTTGATTTCTTAGGATTCCTTTGCGAGTTATAAAAGGTAAGGATGGTTATTTCCTTAATTACATAGATAGCATGAATCTAGTTTCTATATTTGAATATCATTGATATGATTCCTAAATTAGATTCTTACAATGATATACTACTGTTGCATAACTTTGATTACAGTAGCATTACTTATTCATATTAAATTGATTCATGTATGATTTACTTACCAATGTTATACAAGTGATTGTAATTATTGATTTCTTTCCATATATGAAGTTACCATATATGTGATGATATGAATTGATGCATGTGTATGCTTAAGTATGGTTTGGAAAGGAGAGGTGTCCTTTTGACACTTCTGTCCTTGGACTACTACGGGAATATTATGGGATGTTTCCGGAGATGCCCTCTGGACACCTTCCTAAACTGTTGGATGACATATCTAGGATTGTCTAGTAGTGTTTGGCTAGGATGTCCTGTTATGTCGAGACCCTAATCGGAGGGGTATTGAGACCGAACGACCCGTGGTAGCAATGGGGATTCATGGGCGCTCAAGACCGGTAACCAACCCGTGAGAGGACAGGAATCACATTGTGGGGGCCATTTATTGGTAGGGTTGCATATGGTTAGACTTGGGCTCACGGGCGCTTAAGACCGGTAACCAACCCGTGAGAGGACGTGAGAGCTTCCCGTTTACCATATGTGGATAACCAATAGGGTTGATGAGTCCGTAGTCAGGGACTATGAGGACTCTAGTGTGAAGGATACCGGAAAGGATCGTCAGGGACGAGGAATGGAAGTATCTGGATCTGACTTGATGTAACTAAGTAGAAGACTTGCATTTGGCTAGGTTTTACCACGACATGCGCCGGTACTTATACCAAATGGTTGTGAGAGAGTGTGTTGACTTAACCCCCTGCCATGGTTTGTCTGAGGGATGAAGGACCCATTACCAATCGGCTGCTCAAGACCGGTGAAATGATCCGTGAGAGAATCCAAGATATCTTAAATGGTTGAGGATGTGAGTGGACCTTCCTAAAGAAGTACGGTGCTATGACTTAAAGCATGTCTGCCAATAGAGACCAGCATACATAGAGTTAGATTCATTCATTCATTGCTTGTCTCATATCATATTGCATTTATGATTGTTCTGGAATCCTGCCATTTATGTTATTATGGATTTTAAGCGCCTTCTTGAGTTTCTTTGAAACTCATTCCTTTATTGTACAATGTTTGTTAGACTATCCTGCAGTCTTGAGTACTATGACGGTCCCTATGAAGAAGCGCAAGGCGAAGAGGCATATCTCCGGGAAGGTGATTGCGGTTACCACAATTACTACGAAGATCCAGCGAGTGGTTATGCTCCGTACGATGCTTAGTCCGACCATTGAGTGGAAGCGTCCTTGTGCCATTTATGAGATTTACACTTATAAGGATGTTGTCTATAAAGTGGAGAACAATTTAGTTACCCAATGTACTTGCTACTGGGATTAGATTGTGTCTAGTTTATTCTTTTAGAGCTACTTTTCCGCTGGTTGTAGAGTGGGATATTTGCCTCACTTTACTTATCTGTTTGACACTCTGATTATATCTATTATTCTGATTCATTTATGATTCATTCTTTCTTTATTGGGTCTGTGGTTTTTCTTCCCCTTTTTTTTTTTTTTTTTTGTTTTTTTTTTTTTTTTTTTTGGGGGGGGGGGGCCCGCTTCGGTTCGTTGTGGGGGGGGGGGGGCCCCCTTTGGGGGGAGGGGGGGGGGGGCGGCTGGGAGGGCGTGACACCGAGTCCTCTACAGCAGCAACTTGAGACTCGACTTGTGATTTCTCCTCTGGAAGTGCCGGCTCGTCAGCCAGGTATGCCTCATATTGAGGGTCAGCTGGAAAAGGATCATCTTCTTCCTAAGCCCAGTCCGGGAGATCCATACCAACTTTCCCGAAGACCTCTTTGTGGCACACCTCACAAAAAGGAGCAGTGTCGAAGGTAGGGATTGATCCGAGGATTCGCTCCCAAACGTCGTTCTGCCCCAGGCGATAAGCTTGAATGTTGTAAATACCTAGCATCTCGGAGAAAGGTACGCTGTTCAAGTATTTCCGAACACACTCCTTCCGAAGCTCTGGTTTTATATGCTAGGGATTGCCAACTTCAGATGTTCTTCGAGCTCCCTACATTTGAATTCAAGCCTGTCACCAAACAACGTGGCAGCTGCTTTTTGCTTCCTGGCCTCGCGCTCGGCAGCAGCGGCACGAATCTTCGACGCTTCGAGGGCCTCCTTGAGGGAGATCACTTCTTCCTCATGCTTTTTCTGCAGCTCCACGGCGGCTGCGATCAGCGAGTCTATTTTCGAAATTGGCTTTCGCCAAATTCTCTTGACAGGTAATGCTTCCATGTGTTGATAAAAGCTCAACACAACATTCCTGGGAAGGCGGAAAATATCAGAAGAAGTCATAAGGAATTATGAGAAAATAACTAAGCAAGAAGACCGGTACCTTGTAGATTGACTAACAAGGGAGGTGTCATCCAGGGCTTCAAACTCCTGGCGATCGAAGGAGCAAGGCGAGGGAGCTCCATTCCGCCGCTTTCTCGAGATCCCGAGTAACCCTGTCGGTCAGCTTCAGGGTCCACTGGGGGGTGAAGACCTCCTCACCATCCGTTGAAGCTTTGGATTTTTTATTGGAGGGAGCATCAATTGTGTCATGCCTCCTCTTGGTTCGGGCGGAGGAAGAGACATTAGACCTCTCCACCATCGGTTTCTTCCCTTTACCCGAAGCATCAGCTACAGGCCTGATATTCCTGATACCCCTATAAGAGGGGTCGGGAGAGGGAAGAGAAGCCTCTTGATCTACGGTCAAGACTCTGGGCAATCGTTGCTCGGCTGTCACAACGGCCCTGGCGGCCTTCACCCACAGGCTTTTAGGGTTCATTCTTGGAGGCACTGCAAAGAAGAAGGACAAGAGTCAGAATTCAAAACATATCACTTCAGTCAAATTAAAGTATGGTGGTTAGAAGCTCACAATGAGCCAAGCCCCAGTACTGAAGGATGGAGTTATACTCCACTTCAAATCCATGTATCTCTTGATACCACGGCATGGATTTGATCTTCCTGATGGCCGCCTCGTCTTCTCTGGATAAGGGAAGGCCTCGGTTATTCTCGGAAGAAGAAGTACACCTCCTCCAGGTGGTTGGGAAGTATCGTTCGCGCCATCTTTTGTGGTTAGAAGGGCAAGTTCCTTTGACAAGGATGCTGCCCCTCCAATCAAGTTCAGCCTTATTGCGTTTGGACAGAAAAACCCATCCGGGAGGATGGGAGATAGAAAGAACATGAAAATGTACAAAGAGAGAAAGAGATGGTGTAATGCCAAGTTCAAAGCACAAACCCAAGAAGCCAACGATGAGACTCCATCTATTGGGGAGGAGCATTCCGGGACAAATGTTCCAATGATTCAGAACTGCGGAGAACAAAGGATTCAAAAAGGGAAAGCGAACCCCGCTTTCCAGTGCATCTATATATAGAGAAAATTCACCCGAAAGGGATGAATCAACCCTCTCATCAGGGTGGGGAGCCCTAACCTGATATGAGGAAGGAAGATCAAAATCTTGGACAGTTGAAAGAAGGGTTTCCTCATTGTAAATGGTCCACCATTGGACCCGGAGGTTTGAGGCTGCCTAGAAGACTCGACAATCGTGGAAGATCCAGACTCGAGAAGGACAGGAGAAGTTTCGGTTTTTCTTTCAAAACCTTTTTGAGAAACTTCAACGAACTCGCGCCGGAGAGGACGAGTTAGGGTTTTGTTATCACTATCCGTGGGGGGGGGGGGGGGGGGGGGGAAAGGGGGGAAAAAAAAAGGAGAAAGGGGAAAAAAAAATGGGGGTTGTGAGGCATAACAGAACATTTCCGAATAACATACCATAATTATACTTGAACAAATGTCACTAATGCAAGGAAAAGAAAGGTGCATAACATACAATAATTAAAGGGAAACAAAATGAACTTCAATAATTTCAAAAGTTTTTACAACGATTACATCTGAAATGCATAAATGGAAATCCTAAGGTACAGTCTATCTAGGTGATCTTCTCGATCTCTGTATGCTCGAACTCCTCCGCTAGCTGAGTCACCGATGCTCTATCCTATCTGTCGTGACTCCATCCTCTCGTACATCTACTCTGTCGACCTCCATCCTCTCTAGCATGGAAGTCATCGATCTCATCTGTGCTCCAAGATCTGAAGTCTCCGGAGCTGCATGTGAAGGGCCCACCGCCTCGAAGTGTGATGAAGGAAACTCGTGATGCACGGAGGCTCGGCCCTCGTGCATATCTGCATCATCTCCGGCCTGATCATCACTATCGGGACCAATATCCTCTCCTCCATCCTCGACCCCCTGATCCTCATCCTCCGATTCATCATCATCCTCACCCTCCGGACCGGGAGATCTCTCGGTCTTTGTAGTCTCATCGACGAATGGTCCGAGTCCCAATAGAGTATCCCTGTGAACCGGTGTCCACTGGTGTATCCTCGAAACTCACCCCGAAATGCCTGAAGATCAAAGTCGGTAGCCTCCCATAGCAAAGGTTCCGCATGCTAGGCCGCGAGAACTAAGTCCGGCATGACCTGCTGAATGATGTAGGAGAGATCGATCTCGAAGCCCATGTAGATGCGGTAGATGACTAAGGCCTCCATCAACGTGACCCGATGGTGATGTCCGGCTTTCGGCATAATGTTTCGGCCGACTATGCGACCGATAATCCGTGCAGAATCCGTCATCCGTCCGCTGGTCCACGGAGTGAAGCATCGACGGCTATCCCATAGCGTAGAGCATATCTCGCGTAGCTCGTACGGCATCGGATGGCTGTCCGAATCTGCTCCTGCGGGTATCCACACACTGCTTTGTGGATAGTAAGGAACCTGCAAGATCTCAGCCGGTGTCCGGGTAGAGAAGCGAATGCGAGTCCGGAAGACCCTGCTCCACGAGGACAAGTCTAAGCGGATGTCCTTGGCCTCGAGCCTCCTCTGTGTAGGTAAGGTTCTTTGAAGAACAACCTCACTAGTTCCGGGTATACCGGCGGATCCTCGGTGAAGAGATGAGTCCACTTGCAATGTGTCGAACCTCTGCCGAATCCTAAAGGCTACGAGCTGGCGTAAGTGAAGTAGACGTCCCATCTCGATATTGCGATGGCCGAAGTAGGCCTCGTACGGGAACTCGGCTTTGAGGTGTGTCAAACATGTCCGGTCTCCTAACCTCCTGTCTAGGCTACGAAGGAACGACCTCTGCCCCTAAGAGCACCTACAATGCGACCACGACCTCTACCTCGTCCTCGCCCTCCCCTCTGCGCATAGTGGGTATACGTGAAAGAGACAAGAGACAATTCCGAGTTAGTGCTATTTTAAGATTTGAGCCAAAAGGGTATTTTCGTAATTTTTTTGGAAAATTTCAAATTTGGGGGAAATTTGATTTGAACATACTAGCATGTGCGCAATACTTGGAATTTCATGTCTAGGAAATTTGTTTGATGAAAATCGATCGAAAACTTGGATTAAAGCGAAAAATTCAGCAAGAAGGAAATTTGGGGATTTTGCAATTTAGGTCAAAATTGGATTTTTGAAAAGTTGAAATTGGTTAAATCAAATTGTATGGACCTATCTACAATGTCATCTTGAGCATGTAGCATTTGATCTCGTGCGAAAATTTCAAGCGGTTTGAGAGAAAACGGAATTTTTCTAAAGATATCGATTTCGGTATAAAAACTTTGCGAGATGAACACCATTATGTTAAAACTTGTTGTCTATGCATGGCATTGTGTTTAAAACCTAGGGAATATGTTTCTAAGCATTCCTAAGCATGATTTCTAGCATTGGATACAAGTAAAGCATGGTTTTATTGAAATGCAAGCATGAGAAGATGAAAATGGAAGAAAGAATGAGAGATTTACCTTGTTTGTGAAGATTGTGTGTTGTGGTGTTGTTGTTGAAGCACCAAATCACCTCAAGAACACTTGTGAGAACTCTTGGAGACTTTCCCTAGAGCTCTCTCACCTTTGGAAGAAGTTAGAATGAGGTTGGAATGTGAAAATGAGGCTTATAATGCGAATTTTCGCATTGCATGTCTGCATTGGTCGACTCATTGGTCGGTTGGGTCGATCGACCAATCACTCGACCAATGGTCACGAGACCTCAATTGCTGTTGAATTTTTGGAAAATGTGATTTTTGCCTTATGGATTATTGTTTGATGACTATATGGATATATTTGAGCATGATTTAAGTTTTCAAATCATTTGGACTTGTGGTTTATGTTGAAACTTGAAATTCGGTATTTTGATGTTCTCGGTTTTGCGAGAATGGTTACTACGAGAAGTGGGCGTGGTGAATCCGGTGGTCATGGTGGTGGTGAGATACCTCGGGGAGGTGGTGAAATACCTCATGGTGGTGGTGAGATACCAAATGTTGATCGGGGTACTCATGAGATACTGGTGCCCCGAATGTTGGAAGTTTTCGAGATATTGCCAATATTATGGGCAATATGATGCGGCGACAAGCGACTCAATTCAACCGGATGTTGGTGGGTTTCATGACTCTGCATAATGAGACCCGGGCTGGTGCTAATGTGAATCCTCATGCCGCGATCCTGAATGCGGGAGGTTTAGTTGGAACTCCTCATACTACTTTGATGGAGAGTTTTACGAAGATGCAAGTACCCACTTTCCTTTGGAGTTACCAAGGACCCCTTGTTTCCTAACAAGTGGCTTCGTGAGTTGGAGAAGGCTTTCCGACATCTGCAATGCTCGGAAGCTCGAGAAGATTTTGTTCTTTGAACGAAGTTGCAACAAGAAGCTGATGCATGGTGGATCTCCACTCGGCTTTGTTTTGGAAGGTTTGCATGCGGGAGTTGTAACTTGGGAGTTGTTCAAAGAGGCTTTTTGTATGAATTACTTTCCCGAGGCGGTAAAAGATGCGAAGGAAGCTGAGTTCATGATTCTTACTCGGGGATCTCTGTACGTGTTGGAGTACCAACGAAGTTCGAGGAGCTTCATTTCTTTGCTCCAGATTCTGCGAAGGATGACCTCGCGAAAGCAAAGAAGTTCTTCAAAGGGCTGCGCCCTGCCATTAAAGCTTACCTCACGATCCGGCCTATAGTGAGCTATGCTCAAGTGGTGCGAGAACTCGAAGAAGTTGGAAGAAACGAGAGAAGGAAAGTGCTCGTGTGCAGAAGCCACTGGCGATCAAGGAATTCTGGTTTGGTGGATCGTAATGACCGTCGTTTTGTGAGACCTACACCCTACCCCACTCCTACCTTTCGGGCTAAGAGTGTAGGTCGGAACACGGGTTTTCAGCAGCCCGGCCGGTTTAGACGGTATGGCGGAAACCGACCACCGGCAAGTGCAAGTGCAAGTGCAAGTGCAAGGCCTTTTGTTCGGAAGCCCTCTGTTGCAGCCACCCCTGTTGGATCCAGCAATCTGTTTGCTTCTCTTGCAAGCAAGCTGGTCATTTTGCTCGTGCTGTCCGAAGCGGCACCTTGCCCAGCCTTTGCCCCGGTGGTGAAGAGTGCTCCTGCTCCTCCCTCTGGTAGAGTTTTCGGTATTTCCGGTCTTTGAGCGGGATCCAAGCCATGATGTGATTACGGGTACATTGTTAGTTGCTTCTATTTCTGCATTTGTCTTATTTGATACGGGTGCATCTCATTCGTTCATGTCATCTGCATTCATCAAGAAGACTAACCTAATCCACGAGAAGTTGTCTAGTTGTTTATTGATTAGTACACCTCTTTGGTCTGTTGTGAAACTAGATAAGGGGTTATCTAAATGTCTGTGTTGATTGGTGAGAAGAACTTGGAAGCCAATTTTGTGATTCTTGACATGAAGGACTTCGATGTTATTTTGGGAATTGATTGGTTGACAGCCCACAAAGTTTGTGTTCCTTTGTTCCTCAAAGAAGATTCAGTTCCATATTTGTGGAAGTCCGGTCTTTGAATTTCGGGGTGAAAAGAGAAGGGTTTGTAAGAAGGTCTTGTCTGCTGCTTGATGCAAGTCTATGCCCTAGTGGATGATGCTTCATGCGAAGGCAAGGGTATAGTGGAGAAAAGAGTCGATGAAGTCGAGTTGTCTGCGACTTTGTTGATGTCTTCCACGATGATCTATCGGGAGTGCCTCCGGACGGGGGATGTCGAATTTTCTATTGATCTCGTCCCTGGTGCCGCTCCGGTATCTAAAGCTCCGTATAGGATGGCTCCTCTTGAGTTGAAAGAGTTGCAAAATCAGTTGAATGAGCTCATTGATAGAGGTTTCGTACAGCCTAGTGTGTCACCTTGGGGAGCTCCGGTCTTGTTCGTCAAGAAGAAAGATGGTAGTATGCGCTTGTGCATCGACTACCGTGAGTTGAATAAGTTGACTATCAAGAATAGATATCCGCTGCCCAGAATTGATGATCTCTTCGATCGGTTGAAGGGTGCGATTGTGTTCTCAAAGATTGACTTAAGGTCCGGATATCACCAATTGAAAGTGAAGTCTAGTGATATCTTCAAGACAGCTTTCCGAACGCGGTATGGTCACTACGAGTTTAGAGTCATGCCCTTCGGATTGACCAATGCTCTGCGGTGTTCATGGACCTCATGAACCGAGTATTTCATGATGTGCTTGATAAGTTTGTGATTGTTTTCATTGATGACATCTTGATCTATTCGAAGAGCGAAGAAGAGCATGCGAGTCATCTAAGTTTCACTTTGCAAAGGTTGCGAGAAAAGAAGTTGTTCGCTAAGTTTAGCAAGTGTGATTTTTGGCTTAAGAGAGTGGTATTCCTTGGTCATGTAGTTTCAGCCGAAGGTATTCGTGTCGATCTGAAAAGGTCCAAGCTGTGGCTGATTGGGAAAGACCGAAGTCGATAACGGAAATAAGAAGTTTTCTTGGATTGGCGGGTTACTACCGAAGGTTTATTGAGAACTTTTCTCGGTTGGCTGCTCCTATGACTAAGTTGACCGGGGAAAGAAGAAAAAGTTTGTTTGGTCGGCGCTTTGTGAGAAGAATTTCCAAGAGTTGAAAGATAGATTGACAAGTGCCCCGGTTTTGACTATACTGATAGTTCCGGTGGTATGACGGTTTATACCGATGCGTCAAAGATTGGTTTGGGTTGTGTCTTGATGCAACATGGCAAGGTCGTAGCCTATGCTTCTCGGCAATTGAAGGATTATGAGCGGAATTACCCCACTCACGATCTAGAACTTGCCGCCGTTGTCTTTGCTTTGAAGATTTGGAGACATTACCTTTACGGTGAGAAGATTGCCATTTTCACGGATCATAAGAGTTTGAAATACTTCTTTACCCAAAAGGAGTTGAACATGAGACAAAGGAGATGGTTGGAACTAGTCTCCGATTATGATTGTGATATTCAGTATCACCCTGGGAAAGCAAACGTTGTTGCTGATGCTCTTAGTAGGAAGAACCAGAAGAAGACTTTGGATTTGAATGCTTTGAGTTTACCATTGTGGTCTTCTATTGAGAGTTTTGATTTGGAAATCGTCCCTGAGAATTCTGATTTTATTCTTTACGCCATGACGGCAAGATCTGGTCTTAGAGATAAGATTGTTGCTCTGCGAGAGTTCGATCAAGAGTTTTTGATCAAAGTTGAGAAGATTTCTTCGAATCTGAGTCGGACCCCGACTTTGGTATATCCATGGATGGTGCTTTGTTGTTTAGGGAAGGAAGCCGTGCGTGCACTGCAAATGAAGAAGTTAAGAAAGAAATATTGAAGGAAGCACACCGGTCGGTCTTTACTATACACCGGGAAGCACCAAGATGTACAAGGACTTGAAGGAACATTTTTGGTGGATTGGTCTAAAGGCGGATGTTGATGATTTTGTTGCCAAGTGTGAGACTTGCCAACGTGTGAAAGCCGTTCGACAACCTCCATCTGGATTACTTCAGCCCCTTCCTATTCCTAGTTGGAAGTGGGAGGATATCTCCATGGACTTTGTGACTAGCTTGCCTCGGACAAGTAAAGGCAATGACCTTGTGTGGGTGATTGTTGATAGGTTGACCAAATCAGCCCATTTCATTCCTATGAAGATCACTCATACTACCTGGATAAGCTAGCAAGGCTTTATGTGGATAATGTGGTTAAAATGCATGGTGTGCCATTGAGTATTGTTTCGGATCGTGATCCTAGGTTCACCTCAAGGTTTTGGAATAGTTTGCAGAAGGCCTTGGGAACCCAATTGAACTTGAGTACAGCTCATCATCCACGGTCGATGGACAATGCGAGCGGACAATTCGGACATTGGAAGACATGCTCGGATCTTGTGTGGTGGATATGGGTGGTAATTGGGATGAACACCTAGCTTTGGTTGAGTTTGCCTATAACAACGGTTATCAAGCAACAATAGGCATGGCTCCATTCAAGGCTTTGTATGGCGGTACTTGTAGGACACCTTTGTCTTTGGACTAAGGCAAGGTGAAAGAAAAGTCTTAGGTCCTGAAATGATTGAAGCTACGAGTGCTATGGTAGATATGATAAGAGAAAGGATTAAGTCGCTTGATCAAGACAGAAATCTTATCTTGATAAGAGAAGGACCGATTTGGAATTTCAAGTTGGAGAGAAAGTTTTTCTGAAGGTTTCACCAATGAAGGGTGTGATGAGATTCAATGTTAAGGGAAAGCTTAGCCCTCGTTACATTGGACCTTTCGAGATTTTGGAAAAGGTTGGACTGTTGCGTATCGATTAGCATTACCTCCGCCTCTTGCTGGTGTTCACAATGTGTTTCATATTTCGATGCTCCGAAAATACATAGAGAATCCGGAACACATTTTGCAGCAAGCACTGAAGGACTTAGTGCTGATTTGACCTACGATGAAGAACCGGCCGAAATCTTGGATAGGAAGGACAAGCAGCTGCGGAATCGCACCATCCCTTTGGTGAAGATTCGGTGGAAGAACCATACCCCTGAAGAAGCTTCTTGGGAGAAGGAAGAAGACATGAAGGAGAAGTTTCCTTACCTCTTTGGAAGCACAGGTACGCTTTCAATTTCGAGGACGAAATTTCTTTAAGGGGGGGAGAATGTAAAACCCAGCCCTAACCTTGACCCGGAAACCTTGTTATTTGTAGGTCCGGTGACCCGAAGTAAAGTAAGAAGTCAGCTTTGGGCCATCCCGGTGGAGGACTTGGTGTACGGCTTTGAATCCATGAAAGTTGTTGATGAAGTTCTATTTATGGAAACTGAATCTTGATGAAGATCGGATTAGTTGATGGACTTGGAGTGCTCTCTATCTTGGTTTGAAGGCATTTCTACCTATTAGGTAAGTCACTTGACTTGTGTGCAAAACCCCTTTAGGATTGGATTTGATCCTGGGCCTTCAATTCCCTGTTTTGGTCTTCTTTGTCGGCATTGGTCGGTGATTGGTCGTTGGACCCGATCGACCAATCCACTCGACCAATGAGTGCTTGTCTTTGGCAATTAGGTTTTTCTTGCTCTATTTAAGTCCAATCTCGAGTCCACTTCGTATTTGCTGCCTCCAAACTCTCTGGAGCAGAACCAAAGACCTCTGCAAGTCATCTCCCTTGCATCCTTGGTGTTTTCTTGACGGATCTTCGTCGAAACTCTTCCTTTTGCATCAAAAGGTATGTCTACTCTCTCTTCTTCTCCTCCATCTTTGTTTTTCTTTCCTTTTTGAGTTGAGACAGTAGAAGAGATGCTGCATTCTCTGTTGCAAACATCTCTGAACATGTTCTCATGATCATCCTAAGGATTTGAGGCTAGAACAATGATCTTAACCATGATCATTGCAAGCTTTTGAAGGAATCATGATCAAACCATGATCTAATCTTGTTAAACTTCTGATTTGAATTCTGATCTCTTTGGATCTTCGATATTGATCATGTTAGTAGTTAATTCTGTGTGTTTTCTTTCCATGATCCATAATCTATCAATTTCTAGTTGTTCTCTTCTACCATACTATGTGTTCTTCATGAAGCATGGTAGTTACATATATGGTAGGTTTTATTTCCTTATTTAGATTTATGCTTCTAAGCTTTTTCCTTGAAGATCTAGGTATGTTTTCATGATACCTTTACCTGAAGCAATGATCCATCCTCCTATTGTTCTTGTCTTTGATTTCTATTTCGAATTCATCAAGATCCATGGTTGATCTAATTATGGTAACTTTTTGTTTCCTAATTTGGATCTTGATATCTTGATTTGATTGGTGTTTTGAGGTCCCCTATATGTTAGAATACTACTGATGTAGTTTACCCCTTGATTAGTACCCTTTTGAACCACCAAATTCGGATTTCATATCTTAAAACTCTGTTTTTTTTAGGCTCTGTCGCATTGCATTGGTCGTTGATTGGTCGTTGGACCGATCGACCAATCCACTCGACCAATGAGTACAGCAACTCCAAAATTGGTCTGTGTTGGATGTTTTGGTATCTTTTCTGTTAGGAATCTTTCCTAATATGTTGTATATACTTGTTTAGGACCTTCTTCTCAAGTTTGCCAAGATCTTACTTGATTTCTTAGGATTCCTTTGCGAGTTATAAAAGGTAAGGATGGTTATTTCCTTAATTACATAGATAGCATGAATCTAGTTTCTATATTTGAATATCATTGATATGATTCCTAAATTAGATTCTTACAATGATATACTACTGTTGCATAACTTTGATTACAGTAGCATTACTTATTCATATTAACTTGATTCATGTATGATTTACTTACCAATGTTATACAAGTGATTGTAATTATTGATTTCTTTCCATATATGAAGTTACCATATATGTGATGATATGAATTGATGCATGTGTATGCTTAAGTATGGTTTGGAAAGGAGAGGTGTCCTTTTGACACTTCTGTCCTTGGACTACTACGGGAATATTATGGGATGTTTCCGGAGATGCCCCTCTGGACACCTTCCTAAAAGCTGTTGGATGACATATCTAGGATTGTCTAGTAGTGT
The DNA here is from genome assembly GCF_041222555.1 of Hakea prostrata. Classification (NCBI taxonomy): domain Eukaryota; kingdom Viridiplantae; phylum Streptophyta; class Magnoliopsida; order Proteales; family Proteaceae; genus Hakea; species Hakea prostrata. The sequence continues at coordinate 58,600 of NW_028291139.1, forward strand.
TTGGCTAGGATGTCTGTTATGTCGGACCCTAATCGGAGGGGTATTGAGACCGAACGACCCGTGGTAGCAATGGGGATTCATGGGCGCTCAAGACCGGTAACCAACCCGTGAGAGGACGGGAATCACATTGTGGGGGCCATTTATTGGTAGGGTTGCATATGGTTAGACTTGGGCTCACGGGCGCTTAAGACCGGTAACCAACCCGTGAGAGGACGTGAGAGCTTCCCGTTTACCATATGTGGATAACCAATAGGGTTGATGAGTCCGTAGTCAGGGACTATGAGGACTCTAGTGTGAAGGATACCGGAAAGGATCGTCAGGGACGAGGAATGGAAGTATCTGGATCTGACTTGATGTAACTAAGTAGAAGACTTGCATTTGGCTAGGTTTTACCACGACATGCGCCGGTACTTATACCAAATGGTTGTGAGAGAGTGTGTTGACTTAACCCCCTGCCATGGTTTGTCCTGAGGGATGAAGGACCCATTACCAATCGGCTGCTCAAGACCGGTGAAATGATCCGTGAGAGAATCCAAGATATCTTAAATGGTTGAGGATGTGAGTGGACCTTCCTAAAGAAGTACGGTGCTATGACTTAAAGCATGTCTGCCAATAGAGACCAGCATACATAGAGTTAGATTCATTCATTCATTGCTTGTCTCATATCATATTGCATTTATGATTGTTACGGAATCCTGCCATTTATGTTATTATGGATTTTAAGCGCCTTCTTGAGTTTCTTTGAAACTCATTCCTTTATTGTACAATGTTTGTTAGACTATCCTGCAGTCTTGAGTACTATGACGGTCCCTATGAAGAAGCGCAAGGCGAAGAGGCATATCTCCAGGAAGGTGATTGCGGTTACCACAATTACTCTGAAGATCCCGCGAGTGGTTATGCTCCGTACGATGCTTAGTCCGACCATTGAGTGGAAGCGTCCTTGTGCCATTTATGAGATTTACACTTATAAGGATGTTGTCTATAAAGTGGAGAACAATTTAGTTACCCAATGTACTTGCTACTGGGATTAGATTGTGTCTAGTTTATTCTTTTAGAGCTACTTTTCCGCTGGTTGTAGAGTGGGATATTTGCCTCACTTTACTTATCTGTTTGACACTCTGATTATATCTATTATTCTGATTCATTTATGATTCATTCTTTCTTTATTGGATCTATGGTTTATCTTCCGCACTTTTATTATGATTGTTCATGATTATGTTATTGTTTATGTGGGAGGTTGATCACTCGATACCTGATCTTCGGGCTGTGGATCACACTCTCGGGTATGCCAGATAGGGTACCGGCTGGGAGGGCGTGACACTGAGTCCTCTACAGCAGCAACTTGAGACTCGACTTGTGATTTCTCCTCTGGAAGTGCCGGCTCGTCAGCCAGGTATGCCTCATATTGAGGGTCAGCTGGAAAAGGATCATCTTCTTCCTAAGCCCAGTCCGGGAGATCCATACCAACTTTCCCGAAGACCTCTTTGTGGCACACCTCACAAAAAGGAGCAGTGTCGAAGGTAGGGATTGATCCGAGGATTCGCTCCCAAACGTCGTTCTGCCTCAGGCGATAAGCTTGAATGTTGTAAATACCTAGCATCTCGGAGAAAGGTACGCTGTTCAAGTATTTCCGAACACACTCCTTCCGAAGCTCTGGCTTTATATGCTCGGGCTTGCTAGGGATTGCCAACTTCAGATGTTCTTCGAGCTCCCTACATTTGAATTCAAGCCTGTCACCAAACAACGTGGCAGCTGCTTTTTGCTTCCTGGCCTCGCGCTCGGCAGCAGCGGCACGAATCTTCGACGCTTCGAGGGCCTCCTTGAGGGAGATCACTTCTTCCTCATGCTTTTTCTGCAGCTCCACGGCAGCTGCAGTCAGCAGGTCTATTTCAGAATTGGCTTTCGCCAAATTCTCTTGACAGGTTTGTAGCAAGGAGCTGGTGCGACCAACCAGGCTCAATGCTTCCATGTGTTGATAAAAGCTCAACACAACATTCCTGGGAAGGCGGAAAATATCAGAAGAAGTCATAAGGAATTATGAGAAAATAACTAAGCAAGAAGACCGGTACCTTGTAGATTGACTAACAAGGGAGGTGTCATCCAGGGCTTCAAACTCCTGGCGATCAGAAGGAGCAAGACTGAGGGAGCTCCATTCTGCCGCTTTCTCGGGATCCCGAGTAACCCTGTCGGTCAGCTTCAGGGTCCACTGGGGGGTGAAGACCTCCTCACCATCCGTTGAAGCTTTGGATTTTTTATTGGAGGGAGCATCAATTGTGTCATGCCTCCACTTGGTTCGGGCGGAGGAAGAGACATTAGACCTCTCCACCATCGGTTTCTTCCCTTTACCCGAAGCATCAGCTACAGGCCTGATATTCCTGATACCCCTATAAGAGGGGTCGGGAGAGGGAAGAGAAGCCTCTTGATCTACGGTCAAGACTCTGGGCGATCGTTGCTCGGCTGTCACAACGGCCCTGGCGGCCTTCACCCGCAGGCTTTTAGGGTTCATTCTTGGAGGCACTGCAAAGAAGAAGGACAAGAGTCAGAATTCAAAACATATCACTTCAGTCAAATTAAAGTATGGTGGTTAGAAGCTCACAATGAGCCAAGCCCCAGTATTGAAGGATGGAGTTATACTCCACTTCAAATCCATGTATCTCTTGATACCACGGCATGGATTTGATCTTCCTGATGGCCGCCTCGTCTTCTCTGGATAAGGGAAGGCCTCGGTTATTCTCGGAAGAAGAAGTACACCTCCTCCAGGTGGTTGGGAAGTATCGTTCGCGCCATCTTTTGTGGTTAGAAGGGCAAGTTCCTTTGACAAGGATGCTGCCCCTCCAATCAAGTTCAGCCTTATTGCGTTTGGACAGAAAAACCCATCCGGGAGGATGGGAGATAGAAAGAACATGAAAATGTACAAAGAGAGAAAGAGATGGCGTAATGCCAAGTTCAAAGCACAAACCCAAGAAGCCGACGATGAGACTCCAGCTATTGGGGAGGAGCATTCCGGGACAAATGTTCTAATGATTCAGAACTGCGGAGAACAAAGGATTAAAAAAGGGAAAGCGAACCCCGCTTTTCAGTGCATCTATATATAGAGAAAATTCACCCGAAAGGGATGAATCAACCCTCTCATCAGGGTGGGGAGCCCTAACCTGATATGAGGAAGGAAGATCAAAATCTTGGACAGTTGAAAGAAGGGTTTCCTCATTGTAAATGGAGGGAACAGAGCCAAGTCCACCATTGGACCCGGAGGTTTGAGGCTGCCTAGAAGACTCGACAATCTTGGAAGATCCAGACTCGAGAAGGACAGGAGAAGTTTCGGTTTTTCTTTCAAAACCTTTTGAGAAACTTCAGCGAACTTGCGCCAGAGGACAGTTAGGGTTTTTTTATCACTATCCGACTGTTCGGGAGCAGGAGAAGCAAAAGCATCACTGCTATTACCAACACTGGGTACTAAAGAATCCCTATCGTCCGCCATTACTTGTTTTAGTAAACTACAAAAAGAAAAAGACCGGTAAACTTACTGATTCAGTGAGACGGAAGCTTGAGAGCAGGAAGGCGCGAAGCAGACAACAAAGGTTCAAATTCCAGATAGGAAGAATGAAACCTACGAAGACAACGAACCGCTTTTAAAACTCCCGCACGAGTGTTCAGGAATCTGAACGATCGAGATTGATTCAAAATCAGCGATCAAGATTGAAAGACGTTTTGAAAGTTTGAACTCACGAATCCGAAATAGGCGTTCGGAAACCGTCGCTTGGATGACGTGAGCCACGACAGATCAATTGCAAGGAGATATGTGGCCTTACACTCACAACGCTCGAGGAAAAGTGACCACCGCATTAAATGTGATATGACATTTAATGAAGCACGTAGAGATTACCATCTGACGACGAACCCAGTTAAAAACCAAGCCCTCGGGATCGACCGAACACTTGGTCTGGGGGGCTCGTGATACGGAGGGAATATGATCAAACCGGGTTCATACCTGGTCCGACCCTCGACCCCGGTCAAGATGGAGAGAACCAACTCGCTCCCGAGCGAACCGGATCCAGAAGATGGCTTGCTGAAGAAGAAAGCTTATTCGGCTGCAAGCGTGCCCTAATCCTACTTATGGATTAGGGTAATCACCCTAATGATGGCAGACTCGAATTGACGGCTGCAGATAATCATTATCGAAGGGATAAACATCGCATAACCTAAAGGTTATCTCAGGAGTCCTCTACTAGCCCAAACTAGTAGAAGTCTATTGCTCAACGGATCTAACTGATAAAATCCAACGACTACCCGAAGAATGCTCAAGTGCATCCAACGAAGGAGATTTGAAGGTACACTCTATATAAACCTCACTACCATACAAGGTGAGGAGATCAAAAAGAATACTATCTGAGACTCAGGTTCAGATACATACTGATAGACCTAAACTATCAGCGATCTGCTATCTAGATCACCTTTCCCATTTCTTCATTCCTTAGCTCTGCGCTTCTAGCAGAGCCGTTTGTGATTAAGTTCATCAACTGACTTAGCCTTCGGAGGTGGACTCCCGACCCCAGCGGTCGGGCCACATCTGACGCTTTCGTTTTGCAGGACATCACGTGGAGATCTAAGGGCTGAGCAGATTTTGGACGCATCACTTAGACACTTCATGCAACAACTGTCACTTCTCGCAGCGTTAACTCCACTGGTTTTCTACTAAACTGCGTGCTATTCCATTCCTGGCTTTTCTATTCGGAGATCGTGCTCTCTTGCTTCCGATCTACAATTAGCCTGCCATGATCTGATGGGATCTCTTATTTTATGGAACTCTGTCCTTGATCAGCTAGTGGGGTGGCATCAGTTGCCTGCATGTTAAGTTTCTTCCTTCCTAACCTGGCAATCGATCATTTACTCGGTGGTAGACATGCTTTAGGTATGTCTTTTCCACCATTCAATTTACTGTGTTTCCCTATGCTTGCTTGAATTATTTCAATCCACGCTCAAGAAGTATTGGTCGGAAGTCTTAGACGGATGTTTCTATGCGGTCAATCAATAGTCTGGTTTGTCTAGAGTAGTGCGGTTTCTACTCCTTTGCTGGCAGTGATTCTTGTGTTTATGCCACGATTCTACTATGTTGTGCTATGGGATTTGTCAACTTACGGCGGTGCATGTAGTTGCACTGGGCTCGCGATGGGTTATGGATGAGATTTCTTCTCTTCTTTGTGGTATTTATGTTCTTTGTGTAAGAATATTTCTGTCCAAGATCGCATAGATCGACTAAAAACACCTTAGTATAATAATGACACAAGATGATGATGAACATACCTTTCTATGGTTCTATTGGAGACGAAGCGCAGCGGAATATCTTCTTTATAACTCCCACTAGGAACGAACTTGAGGTGGAAGTTGATTCTATGATCAACTTGATGTTGGATATTCTCCTCTAGACTCCTCCCTATTAACTGGCTTGATGGTATATCCTTTTTGACTAAGCAGATGTGATTGTGATTATGATTAGGGTTAGAGGAGGGACCTAGCATCCTTTATATAGGCAAATCCGTTAGATCGTCCATCAAGATCTAACGGTTCCTATTAGCCCACACTAGCCAGTCCATATAAGAGTTCTAGTAACCTTATATTACCCATATCAGACCAATAAGAAACCAAATCAAAGTGTAACACAATCAATGAAGCCCACCTTATGTGGAATATTCAATTAATATTATAACATTCTCCCACTTGGGCTATATTGATTGTGACACAATCGAGTAAAACAAAACATCTCCTTTGTTTTAAGAAAACATTTGAAAAAGATACGTTGAAAACATTTTGACCTTTATGTGCACAACTTTATATTGGTCTAAGGATAATCCTAGAGCTCAATCCCTTCACATAGAACCTTAAGTATCGAATCATGGCAGTGAGTGCATCTTTTATGTAACACAGGACCATCCATGGTCACAAATACTCTTAACTTTACTGAAAATGGATGCAATATGGTAGTGTGGCAACTAATGACACTTTATAGAAATCCTCATGTGTCATTTTGTTGTCAATCCAAATCTCTCACTTTATAATTCCCACGAACCTGACTCAATGCCACGAGAGAATATACTTTGGTTCCCATGAACCTGTGACTCAATGCCACAAAAGAATATACTTTACGGTTCCTACGAACCTGTGACTCAATGCCATGAAAGCATGTACATTATGGTTTGAACCTGTGACTCAATGCCACAAAAAATGAGATTATATGTACATTATGGTTCCTACGAACCTGTGTCATCTTTATAACTCGAGTTTTAACTTTATGTGTTACATGACACACCTTAAGGCTAATACATGAATGCTTTAGCTTTTGCTTAAGGTTAACACATACCTTAAGACTTTCATAACATGCAACATGATAATAATGTGAAGATTAATATGTCACCAAAGAACTTTATTGAATTCAAATAAATTATCAGTGCATACAAGAGACAAGTACAGATAGAATACCTTATTACACAATAGAGCAAAATTCTCAAACTCCCACTAAACAACCGCATCTAAGGTTCCTCCTAAACCCATAGTTACCGCATGTCTATCAAAGACGTCTGGGCAGGGACCCTTAGTTAGGGAATCTATAACCATATTATCTGTACAAATATGCTCTACTGTGGTGTCACCTTCTTTAACCTTTTCTTTAATAGTCAAATACTTAATTTCCATGTGTTTAGACCTTGTGATACCCTTATTGTTATTAACAAACAACAGAGCAGAATTGTTATCACAGGACAACTGGATAGATCTATCCACAATAAAAAAATGTCAACTATCTAATGAGGTTCCTTAACCAAACAGCTTTTTCTTTAGTGGTCAAATACTCGACCATCATGTATTTAGACCCTATGATCACACATTTCTTGTTGTTAATAAACAACACAACTGAATTGTAATCATAGTACAACTGGATGGGTCTATCCAGAATGTTAAAATAGAACTGTCAATTATCTGATGAGATTCTTTAGTCAAACAATTTGAGTAACTGCCCCATAATATGTAGCAAACTCAACCTATATGATGAAATAAGTAATTTTACCTTATTTCACACTTTTCACGATATTATCCCTCCTGCCATCAAGGAAAACAATTTAAAATGGACTTCTTATTATCCGGACAATTAGCGAGGTCAAATCTATATATATATACCGTAATGCTATAGGTCTGAAACAAGCTTGTAGATTATCTTATCATCAATTGTCCTCTTCAAGTATCTCAAGATAAGATACTTTTTTCAATTGTTCTCTCTCAGTATCCTTTATAGGACAACTGTAATAAGCTCAGTGTATCTCCCTTGAGAATCAAAACCATTCTCAAGTATGCAATCTAGCATACTGAACTTCTTTAAATATAAATTATATATGCCCTCTGAGAAAGATCCAATAAATAGCATGAACAATCCCTATGGATCTCAATGCCCAAGACAAAGATGCCTTACCAAGGTCTTTTATATCATAATTTTCAAATAACAATTGCTCGGTCTTTATGCAGTAGGCCAACGTCACTACTAGTGAGCAAAATATTATCAACATAAATAATGAGAAAGATAAAATTTCTCCCACTAACCTTGCCCCATATATATATATATATATATTGATCTAAGAGTTTCTCAACAAAATCGAATGAAGTCACAACATTATTAATCTTTAAACACCATAGTTGGAAGCTTACTTAAAACCACTAATTAGACTTCTTGAGTCTACACCAAGATAATTAAAATCATCAACCGCAAAATCCTCAGGCTAAATGACATGAACTTCTTTATTAAGGTTTTCAATTAGAAAGGCAATCTTCACATCTATTTGGTATAACTCTAAAAGAGTCCTTAGAAGAGATAGGTGAGAAAATTTCACTAGTCAACTTCCTCTTTATGAGTAAACTCTTTAGCTGCCAGTCTGGTTTTAAACCTTACAATCTTTCTTCATGAATATTTATTAGTCTTATACACCCACTTAAAATAAATGAGTTTAAAGCATTTGGGCAACTTAACAAGCTTCCCAAACATCATTATGTCTCATCAACTATATCATATATCTTGTTGCACCCAATCACAAATCTAATTAAAGACAACTTTTTAGTAACTGGGTCAGCCGTAATGCCAATGTTATATTCATGTTCATTATATCAAGTAGTCTGGGAACAAGCTACATTTCTTGGCTATATCAAACTCCAGAAATATATTTAAGAATTCACAATTTTGTTGTCTTAACAATGATGGTAAGACAAGATCTGAGTAAGAAACAAATTAACAATGAAAAACTTTTATGTTCCAACTTCTGCAATACTGGATTATTCAACCTTAGATTTGCAGAACAACTCAAACGCTAAAATGGTTTAAGTTAGATTTATGAATAATTTGCAATGGAAAAGGGAGTAAAAAAGAACATATTTGGAAATGAACATGATCAAGCATATAAGAGGCTGTTATCAGGGTTTCACCTTATAAAAAATAATTCAGACAAAATAGTTTCCCCACCATACTATTCACTATGTCCACAAGAGCGTGATTAAGCCTTTCGATTACACAATTTTGCTTGGGACTATCAAACATAGTGAACAAACCAACTATATCTGAATCTTCCGAGTATTTGGCGAATGGGCCCTTAAGCTGTCTAGCATCCTCATATCAGCCATAATACTCTCCTCCTCGGTCAGATCTAACAATTTCTTAACTTCAGTCTAAAAAAATTCTTGAAGATCTTAGAGATTTAGATTATTCTTTAATTGAATACAAAAACCATATTAAGAGTGGTCATCAACAAATAATGGTCATTAATAAATATGATGAAATAATAATTTATACGCAATGTGGCCGAATAAGGACCACTATATAGACACCAGGACTGAATGGGACAAGAGAAAATCAAATCTTTAAACAAGAACCAAAGAATCATAACTTTCATTTTCGCACTTAGTTAACCAGACCTTATACTCAATGCAACTTCTACTTACAACAATCATCTCTATTTATAAGGAAGTTTTCACAGGTCCCAAATTGTTAATCTGACCGGACTCTTTGTCTTTACCCTGAACATTTTTATGAGTTTTGATGCTTATAAGAACAAAGTTTCTTCTTGAAAAAAGGTATTGGTCTTTATAATTCCAAACTCAGTAGAGGATGCAAAGGGCATTGATGGATAATAGCAATGGTAATAAAAGAAACATTAGGAATCATGAGTTTTATCTTAAAAAATAATCATCCTGATGAAATAATCCCTAACTCCTCCAAAACCATCACACCTTATGATAAAAAACTCTTACAGAAATATACTTATTTCAACACTAGATGAGACTTAGTATCTTTACGCTACTGCATTCAACAATTTCAAAACAGTGCATTCAGTGGGTAAACAATTCATCAAGTGTTCCTTGATGGACTTCTTAATGGGCAGTAAAAGGACATAACTACTTTTCACCTTTGAAAAACTCAACTTTTATCTTCTATACTCTTATGAGTCATATCCATCAGTTACTCAGTAACAAAGAATGTGTGGTTAACAACACATCATCTACAATTTCTTGAAGTTTGACTTTATAAGAATCTCAACAACAATCATATTGTTATAGACATAAAATATGACTAACAGAAGAGCACACATATATCATCATGAAAACACCTTTGGACAAAATTCATGACATATAGTTGTGATACTCCCTCACTTTATTAGTACTTTAATATGTAACTTATTAATACATCACTAGAAAGAGCACACATATATCATCATGAAAACACATTTAGGCAGAATTCATGACATACAGTTGTGATACTCAATTACTTTATTAGCACTTTAATATGTAACTTATAAGTACATCACTAGAAAAAGCACACATATATCATCATGAAAACACTTTTGGGCAGAATTCATGACATACAGTTATGATACTCAATCACTTTATTAGCACTTTAATATGTAACTTATAAGTACATCACTAGAAAGAGCACACATATATCATCATGAAAACACTTTTGGGCAGAATTTATGACATACAGTTGTGATACTCAATCACTTTATTAGCACTTTAATATGTAACTTATAAGTACATCACTAGAAAGAGCATACATGTATTATCATGAAAACACTTTTTGACAGAATTCATGACATACAGTTGTGATACTCCATCACTTTATTAGCACTTTAATATGTAACTTATAAGTACATCGCTTTATTATCACAATGTAGGTAACATATAACTTATAAGTGCATCACTTTAAAGAGTACACATATATCATCATGAAAACACTTTTTGGCAGAATTCATGACATAAAGTTATGATACTCCATCACTTTATTAGCACTTTAATATGTAAGTTATAAGTACATCGCTTTATTATCACAATGTGGGTAACATATAACTTATAAGTGCATCACTTTAAAGAGTACACATATATCATCATGAAAACACCTTTTGGACAGAATTCATGACATACAGTTGTGATACTCCCTTACACGTCAGCGGCCATGAGAGTATTTCAACCTTCGGAAATTTTACCACCTTTGAGTGTATAAACTTCTTAGATTAATCAACTCCCAACCAAATGCTGTACATGTCTCCCTCTTAATGCTAACACATAATTACCACATTTGGGCGTATAAAAATGCATTAACATCAAGAGACATCCCATTACTATATATGGTTGACATTCCATAAACCCAACCATGAATGCCACTTTGGCAGTCACTCACAATCAAGCTCATGAAATTCTCATATTGGGATATACATTATGTTACCCACAAATAATGCTAATACATTGTTTGGAAGAAAAAAATTTCGGATTACCAAAAGGCAATCGAAGCATGTATAAAATACATCATACATTTGCATAAAATTCTGGATTACCAAAAGTAATCAAAACCTTTATAAAGCATGCATGATATATATTTTACAATTGTATAATATCATATAAAACATGCTCACAATACAAAGCCATTTGATAAAAAAATTCATATTAAAATATTCACCCAACGGTGAAGTTACATATACAACATAAATATGTCATATCATGTTTCATATATATATAAGTGGAATTTGATCCTGAAAATAATTCCATTGTGTCCGGAAGGGTCCAAAACATAAATCCCTAAGAGAACGCTTTAAAGTTCCTTACGGTTTAGCCAGAAATAAAAAAAATACTAAATAAATAGCATTCCAATTATCGGCTCAACCAAAACCTAATATATAATATTTCACATATATAGGGGTAGAATTGGGTCTTGAAAATGGTTCAATTGAGTTTGAAATGATCCAAAATATAAAACCCCAGAAGAACGCTTTAAAATTCCTTACGGTTTGGTCAGAAATAAACAAATACTAAACATATAGTATTCTGGTTTTTATTTATTTATTAAACCGGTTCAACTAGCAAATAAAAACGGTCCAATAAAATCAAAATCTTATTAGGCCGAACCGGACCAAACCGAAAGCAGCAATTGAATCGAATCTAAATTAAAACCAAATCGAAATCAAAATTGAACCAAGAATCTAAATCAGAAATTGAATCGAATCAAAATTGAACCGAAGAATCAAAATCAGAAATCGAATAGAAATCAGCGAGTTGATTTGCTAAGTCAAAAAACGAGTTTGGTCCAAAATGGTTTAAACAATAAATCCGGTTCACCCAAGTTAATCCATTCGGTTGGACCGATGACCGGGTCGACCCGTTTGACCTGACGGGTTCAGAATCGGGTCGCCCTAGCGGGTCATGGGTCGGGTTGACCCAACCCGTTGACCCGGTCAAATTGCCACATCAGCATTGCACAAATTTAAAAAAATAAAAAAAAAACTGCTGTCGGATTCCGGCAGTGATTGTTGGCGCGTCCGAAGTCCGATGGTGACCCATAATATATCAATTTCTTCGTTTTTCCGAGATCTACGCAGTGGTAGTTTCAGATTTTCAAAATTCTTTTCTAGAAAAAAAGTTATTGACCAAAAACCCCACGGTTTCGATGAAAAAATCAGGAGAACAAATTCACAAGTTTCATAGGTTCCATTCTAGAACCCTAAGTTCATCATTCAACAATCCTATGGGTCTTTAATCAATTCTATACAGGCTCTGATACCACATGTAAGAATATTTCTATCCAAGATCGCATAGATCGACTAAAAACACCTTAGTATAATAATGACACAAGATGATGATGAGCATACCTTTCTATGGTTCTATTGGAGACGTAGGGCAGCGGAATATCTTCTTTATGTCTCCCACTAGAAACGAACTTGAGGTGGAAGTTGATTCTATGATCAACTTGATATTGGATCTTCTCCTCTAGACTCCTTCCTATTCACTGGCTTGATGGTATATCCTTTCTGACTAAGCAGATGTGATTGTGATTGTGATTATGATTAGGGTTAGAGGAGGGACCTAGCATCCTTTATATAGGCAAATCCGTTAGATCGTCCATCAAGATCTAACGGTTCCTATTAGCCCACACTAGCCATTCCATATAAGAGTTATAGTAACCGTATATTACCCATATCAGACCAATAAGAAACCAAATCAAAGTGTAACACAATCAATGAAGCCCACCTTATGTGGAATATTCAATTAATATTCTGACACTTTGCACATGCCGATCTTCCTCAACTCCTCACCTGAGTGTTGTTCTCTAGACTCTCTCCCGTTTGAAGGTTCAATTTGAGTTACAGTTGCTCTTCTCGTGTGTTAAGACTTGTATCAAAATGTTTTCCTCGCGCTTGTGCTTCATCCTCCTCTACCCCCCTCTCAAGTTTACCCTTCTTGGTTGGGTAGTGGATGGCATAGTGGTTACATTGTACTATCTGCAACACTTTCTCAACAAGGCGTTTAACTCTGAGGCTTTCGAAGTTGATGGTATTTATCTAGTTGAAGGAGCAGCGGATCGGTTCACCTTGAAGTGAAGGAATGAAAAGACCAGGAACCTGATCCTCTTTGCATAGCCCTGAAATTACAAAAGCCATTTGATTGTCTTCCAACCCTGGGATCACAGTATTCCTGCTACTATTATGCCGTTTCAATTTGTCATAAGATTCGTATCATCCCTTATCCTATCGTTTGTATTCAATATAGACAAATAACGGGTAGTAGTGTGTCATATCTTGGGATACTTTAAACTTTGCGCCAAAGTATTCTAGCTCGTGGTCAACTAATGTGTGGAATCTTATTCTATAGCTCTTCGAAATGCACCCATGAAAATAAGTCCCATGTGATTGAGTTGTGTTAGAGGCCATTGTTTGTGCTTGAATGAGAGTAAGAGAGAGATGTTTTGAAAGAGAGAGAGAGAGAGAGAGAGAGAGAGAGAGAGAGAGAGAGAGAGAGAGAGAGAGAGAGAGAGAGAGATGAAGGGAAAAGTAGGTTATGTGGTTTCGATCTGAGAGATGAAGGGAAAAAGTAGGTTATGTGGTTTCAGTCAGTGTGATCTACGTCCATGGAATAATAGTTGTTCTTCACTACTTAATCTCTGAATTATTTTATGTCCAGGACTCTCACACTCTAGAGTTTTATTTACATAAGGTAGTTGTCAGGGTTTTACATAATCTTTATCTCTTGTGTATTTTAGATGTTGTACAACTCTGAGTGTTTATCAGTATTTGAGATGATGCAAGCAACGATGTAGTGGGATTACTCCTCTTGTTTGGTTCGGCTAGCACTTTAGGGAGACTAGCACTGTAGGGAGACTTCCAAATTCGGTTAGGGTTGTAGAGGTTCTTCCGAAAAAACCTTTAATTGATTGAGGTGAAGTGGTGGCGAGGACAACTATTGGTTCTTTCATAATTAGATCTGTATTGCTAGAAATATCCTTAACACGCTCCCTCAAACTCAAGGTGGAGATGATACCTTGAGGTTGAAGATAAGAAATTGAAACCCTAATGTGATAAGGGCTTGGAGAAGGTGTTGGCCGGTTGATCTTTAGTGGATAAATAATGAACCCGGAGATCCCCTTTGGTAACCTTTTCACCAACAAAATGGATGTCAATTTCAACATGTTAAGTGCAAGTGTGGAAGACCAGATTCGCAGTGAGATAAGTGGCTCCAATATTATCACACCATAGAATAGGGGCAGCAGGTAAGAGGACATGTAACTCCCTGAGAAGAGACTGAGGCCAAGTGAGTTTAGTACAAGCATTGGCTAAAGCTCGATATTCAGCCTCCATACTAGAGCGGGCCACGCTGTGTTGTTTATAAGAACACCAAGAAATAAGATTACAATGTAGGAAAATAGCATAATCATTCATGGACTTATGATCATCAGGGCAACCAACCCAATCAGCAAGAGAAGGCCGACAGACTTGTAAAAGACTGAATATTAATGAAGATGCCATGAGAGGAAGTCCCTTTCAACAGTCCAGTGATCCAGGGTGGGATTGTGCATGAATTGACAAACCTATTTAACAACAAACTATATATTGGGTCGTGTCATAGAAGCATACTAAAGAGCCCCAATGATGCTATGATAAAGTGATGGATCATCCATGAGGACACCAATAAATTTATTGAGCTTATCAATGGTGGAGACCAAAGTAGAGAGAGGCTTGCAATTAGACATATTTGCCCGCTTGAGAAAATCCTTGATATACTAGTTTTGAGAGAGATGAATGCCATCCTGTGATCTAGAGACAAACATACCAAGAAAGTAATGGAGAGGTCCTAAATCCTTAGAGAAAAGACAAAGTCAAGCTTGCAAAGAAATCAGCCAAGAGAGAGTTAGAATTGCCATGAGTATGATATTATCAACATATACCTGAATATACATAGTCCCACTAGGTGTCTAATAAATAAATAAAGATGTATCAATATTTGAACCAATAAGCCATATTCAAGAAGAAAACTACACTCTTCTCCCCAGTCACTATGTAAGTATTTTATATGTCAAGAAAAGATGTTCTCAACAAGCAACTTAAGCCTCTTAAAAAAGCCATCAAGAGGTTCAACAAGGAAAAGTCCCCACACATCTGGAAAAAAATAATGTCTTATGGTCCATCAAAAACGAACTTAGAAGGGCGAAAAGGAAGTTTGTGACTCTTCCCTTTTTTACAAGCATCACACACATAAAGTAAATTTCCTAAAGTAATAGATAAACTAGAAATTAATTCTTAAAAACTTTGGAGGCAGGATGCCCCAAATGTGAGTGCTAATGTAAAAAAGAGGTCTTTTCTCTAAGTAAAGCTATTAGAGAGGAATGAGTGCCCAAATTCAATTGATAAAGACCATCCTTAATGCTATCTTGAATAAGACATCTCCTCATCTTATGATCCTTTACATAACATATGTCTGACAAACATAGCATTATTATCATTGTGAATTGAGATACCAATAATAAATTCTTGCATATAGATGGCACATGAAGAGCAAAATTCAAATACAACAGAGAGGATGAAGTACTAATAGAGACATTAGTAGTGTTACTTATAGGTAGGCCAACACCATTCCCAGCTTGAACACTATCGGATCTAGTGTATAGTTGAGCATGCAACATGAAGATTTTCAAGAGCATTCGTGATGTGGTGAGTAGCACCAAAATCCGGGTACCAATTCTTGGCTATAATAGAGGCAAGAAAAAATTTTAGAAATATTCGCTGAAGGAGGAGTGGGAATGTTACGTTGAATTGCATGGTTGAAGTGCTAATAACAATCTCTAGATCTATGTCTTTATCAATCATACATTTGACAAACAACTCTAGATCCAATACTACCAATATCAAGAGAGTGCTGATTTGTTTGAGGAGATGAAATGCCCTTGATCAGATATGCCCGTTGGGGGAAAAATGCCCCTTAGGGGCAATCTTGGAGGTCAAGTAGGAGCGGGCTAGCTGCTGACCAAATTGGCGATTGGTTGAGGGAATCAACAGTAATAATTTCATCACATAAGTGAATTTCATGAGTCAAAAGCATACCTCGTAATTCTGAAATAGGGGAAGTGTAGGTAGTAATGTAAAATTTCCTAGGATCTTAATCCGAAACCTGTCTTGTAAGTCTGAGAACCCAGAACACGAGTAGAAGGTAGTTGTGGGTCATCCCTCGTGGAATTTTTTTTTTAGCCTCCAATGCAGATTATGATGCCGCAGCGCTTCAAGCTTACAAGAGGCCGGGGACCAATGCCTATGACTTAGTAGATTACAACGATGACAACGTGCACGGTAACACGTGTGCATGTTTGAACTATTTATAGGGAGTTCAATCCTACATTTAGGAAGACGAAGACCATTAGAGAGACTGAGATATTTGAATATCATATTTATCACTTAGTTAAAAATGCTTGAACAATGCAAACCTTGGGAGTCTTGTATTCCTCTTTCATTTCTAGTTTGACTTTCCTTTCTAGTTTGATATTTTTATTATTTACAATTTTGATACTCTTTGGCAATATTCTTTGATGGGTAAGTAAAGCGGTTGAAGGCCCAACCTCCCTAGGGGAGATCTTGGGTTCACACCAATTCGGTTGCATTAATTATATAAAAGCTCCCTTAAGGATGTAATCGTGGTGCGCGTAAGCTGGCCCGGATGAACCTCATATCCAAAAAATATTCTTTGATACTTAGCATTAATGCATTCTTGGATTTTATTATTTATTTGCTTGTAATTTTGTTATTATCTGGATTGGTTGGTGATTGTGTAAACCTGATCTTGTGACTGTAGATCACTCCCTAAGGTATTCAGGTGGTTCCGATACCTGCTGGATGGATGTAACAAGTAATAGCAATCACGAAGGGAGAATATTCAGCTCCTAAACCATTAAAAATATAGAGCCATAATTCTTCATAACTTAAGGGCTTTCTTGTTGCTACAAGTTGATCAAAAATAGTTTTAACACAAAGAAGGTAATCATGTATGTTGTTACCTCATCTAACAGTTTGAAGTCTGAGTTGCATAATTCAAGCAGAAGAGGCAGCAGAGAGTAGATCCTTTCAAGCTTCAACTAGACATCATGAGAGGTCGTGCAGCCAACAACTTGGGTATGAACAGGTTCAGTGAGTGACGCAATAATCCAACACATTAGAAATTGATCCTGACGATTCCACCTGTGAAAATTTGGATTTGTCCAAAAGATGGATGCATCATCTTTATCAAGGATGGTAGGGGGTGGGAAAGAGAAGATCCATCCACAATATCAAACAAGTCATAAGTCTTCAAAAGAGGCATGATCTACGATCTCCATAATAGATAATTTGTTTCACTAAGCTTGGTGGAGAGGAATTAAGCTACTTAGGGAGGGAAACGTGGGGTTGGGAACATGGAGCTCTGATGCCATGTTAAAGGCCATTGTTCGCGTGTGAATGAGAGAGAGAGAGAGAGAGAGGCAAGGAAGAAATGGTTTATGTGGTTCGATCAGTGGGACCTATGTCCATGGAATAATAGTTCACTACTTCTTTGAATTATAGGATTACATATATAAAAATATGAGAGTCCTTGTTCTAGGACTCTCACACTAGAGTTTTATTTATACAAGGTAGTTATTAGGGTTTTACATAATCTTGATCTCTTGTGTATTTGAGATGAAGTACAACTCTGAGTGTTTATCAATTGTTGAGATGATGCAGCCTTTTGAGGGTTTGAGATGCAATGGGATTACTCCTTTTGTTTGGTTTGTCCAGCACTATAAGGAGACTTCCAAATTCGGTTAGTGTTGTAAAGGGTCTTCCAAAAATACTCTTAATTGGTTGAAGTGAATTGGTGACTAGGGCAACTCTTGGTTCTTTCATAATTTTATTTGTATTGCTTTAAATATCCTTAACAAATTGGGGTCATGTATAACATTGCCCTTTACCCTCTCTACCACACAAGCAAGTGGGACCCTACCACTAAAAGCTAGCAAGGTGGGACACCCCTAGTTGTATTGTAGTGACGGTGGGACCCGGGGGGGTGTCGTATCCTTCAAGGCAGCAGATTAAGACTCTTGAGTCTAGATTAGCTCCCTATTAGGGGTGAACAATGTGCCTCCCATGATACTTTTGAACCATACAATAGGGATGGGACCCAAAGTAGGCCCTATTGAAATTCCACTTCTTTTTTTTCTTTTCAATATTTACTAGCGGGCCCAACACTATTGTGTTGGTGAAGCATTAGGGGAGCACATTGTTCTCTCCTTATGGGGAGATGATCCAAACTTTACCCTTACTTATATCTCCAACTCCCAACCCGACACCCCCCCCCACCCCACCCAAAAATAAAGGAAAAAAATACCCTCTAAGATTATCTCTTTGCATATGTTAGGTCACCATTAGTAATCAAATGGTAGAGAGTTTCTAAATTGGTCTCTAGGATTATCTTTGCAACCCAAAAAATTATTATGGTAATACTAGACAAGAACGAGATGCATTTGTTTCCATTTCATGTGAAGCGTAAAATATTCTAGACCCATATGTGCAATGGAAGAGATTGATTACAGGTTTCTTTCACACCCCAATATTATCAAATTAATGATAACAAGAACAAAGGATTTGGAAGTCAGGGGTTCTATTGCAACATTCTGTTTTGTTTATTTGTTTTTAGTTAAGAAACAATTTTCCTTGTTTCTATGCATTTTCATTGTTTCACACTGTTTTTGGGTGTTGAAATTATGTATGGTTACACAAGAAAAAAATGTTGTTGTAACAAAAGAAAAAAAGGAAAAAATGAAATAGGGAAGACACTTTCGAGTTTTAGGGTTTCAAAATAGGAGGTTATGCTTTGATGTCAAAAAGATAAGGAAGCTCCCTCAAGAGAAACATATTTTTTGCCTTGTGAGATCTCAAAGTGGGCTCAAAACTATGCCAAAGTGCATGTCTATTTCAAAAAAGGAGGGGGGGGGGGGGACAGACTAGACTATACATTAATGATTTGGGTTCTTTTTGTTCCAAAAATGTAAAAGAACATAAGAAACAAGAAATTGAAACACTATCATACAACCCCTTAGAGGGCCTAAAATTGCTATTGCTTCAATGAAAACTAGAAAGGTGATCTTCAACTCTATAAGTATCCAGACCAAGTTCTCCAAGCTAATAGAGCAGACTTTGTAACTTCTCAAAACAAGGTTTTCTATAACTCTAAGCACTTGAGTACAGTGAGAGAATCCTAGCTAGGGGAGGGAAGGTAGAAATATAGGTTCTAGCTCCCTCCCGTGCAATTTGTTTATATTCGTGAATCTGTATAGTCTTTACTCGGAGGTGGTCAATGCCGAAGAATTGCGACCTATATGCCTTTAGATCCTGAAACATGCCCCAGAGCATTTTTCATGGTGAAAATTCATCTTCTTAATAAGAATTGGGCATGTAATGGTGCTAACTACCTGTCCACTTGAGTGTATAAACAGTATTTTGGTGCCATAATCTAATTTATTGGACATCCCTTAAAAAATAAAAGATTGCCGATTCATCAACATAATAAGAGTACAAGGTCTAAGTACGAGTCCTCTACCTGCAGGGGTAGAGGATTGTATTCTTTTCACAACCCTCCAAACATTTAGGAGTAGGATACAGCTTTGAGTATTGAAAAGGTGGAACAGATCTCTAATATGTGGTTTTGAAATATGAGGGAAGCACAATCGGTAGAGGATCCCAACTTTAGATTGACGCCACCATAGATCCTCTAGCCTAATGGAGATGAAATTTACTAACCCACAAGGTTGGATTCTTGACAAGTGTCCAATCTCAAGGCAAATATCTTCTATTTCCTAGTAAATTAGCTAAATATGCTTATCTTGAGATTGGATACATGTTTAAGAATCCTCTCCATGTTGGTAGAAGATCCGGACTCAAGCCCCTTCTCACAGAGCTTGGCTTTCAATAAGTCTGCCTTCCATTTTTATGGTATATAATATCCTAATGACCTATTTGTTGGCCACTTATGTCGTTACTACTCTTTCACCAAGCACATGGAAATTATTGGTAAGCCTATTGCATAATAATAAATACAAAATTTAAAAAATTAAAAAAGAAAAAAGAAAAAAGAAAGCAGCTTACCCTACAATTTATCTCCACTTAAAACCAGATTGCCAACATTTTAATATAACCATTGACCACACGAAGGTTTACCAACATCCTTCCCAAGAAAATGTCCATGGGTGAAAGGGAAATCGTCTCTAACCTTACTTTTTTGTCAAGATAATTTTCTGTATTAGAAAATACAATGTTGACTGCCGGAAAAAAAGAAAGAAAGAACACAACGGGAATAACGACTATGGTTTGATAAGCAGCAACTTGAGGTGGTCCATATTCACACGCAGAAAAGAAAATGAGAGAAGAATGCGACCTTTTCTACAACGTTACAGAAACTAATATTTGGAAAGTGCACGCGTAGGCTAAACCGCGTTACGTTCCACACCTCTATAAATACCACCTCGATTGGCTTCTTTTTCACCTCAAAAACGTTCCTGAATCCTCTGTGTACAGAAGTCTCTAGCTTTCATTCCTGTCTATCTCTGTTTCGTTTTCTTTCTGTTTCTTGAAGATGGAAGCTACTGGGCAGAAGAGATACGCTTTACTGATGGCTGCAAGGGACTCAGACTATGTGAAGAAAGTGTACGGTGGGTACTTCAATGTGTTTCAGAATGCATTTGCAGACGAAGGGGAAACATGGGATATGTTCAGTGTTGTGGATGGGGTGTTCCCCGACTTTGATGATCTTGATAAGTATCATGGTTTTGTAATCAGTGGTAGTCCTTTTGATGCTTATGGAAATGACTCATGGATCATGAAGCTTTGCTCTCTGCTGCGTAAACTGGACTCTATGGGGAAAAAGGTGCTAGGGATATGCTTTGGCCATCAGGTACTCTTTTCTGAAGCTTTTAATTTCATTGATGAGCTTCTTGCTGTACTTTCTTAAAGAGTTCATCTCTTCCCTGTCTGTCATTTACATGTCGGTGTGTTGTGCTTTTCATTGAGTAGGTCTTGTGCCGAGCACTGGGTGGTAAGGTTGATAGAGCTTGTAGTGGATGGGACCTTGGGTTAAGAGAAGTCAACATGGTAGGGGAGTTGCCCCCCTGTAGCATCTTTGATGGCCTGCAGGAGATACCATCCACGCTCACCATTATTGAGTGTCACCAAGATGAGGTACGTAGCCTTGGTAACCTTTTCTATCTCTCTCGCTCTCTCGCTATCAATTGTTTCCCAAATTTTCTAACTTGCAGACCTTGATTCTTGACCTTCATAGGCTTGGCTACTTTGTGTCAAGTCTAGCTGTCTAGTAATACATATGGAGCTTCACCAAAAAAAAAATAATAATAATAATACATATGGAGTTTTTTTTGGTCAAAATACATATAGAGTTGATCAACCCAAAAACCGCTGATTTACTAAAAATAAATAATTAAATAAACAATAGCAACTCTTGGCCCATGCTTCTTACATATTATATTATATAAGGATATTTATATTTTCCTTCTTACTTTTATTTTTGGGTAATCATTTCTCTCATGTACTTAATGTTATTTATTTTTATATTCCCCTTCTGTTTTATTTCTGTAAAAAAGTGAACTCTTACCTCTTCTACTCTTATTTTTGTTGCTATAGTCGATTAATGCAATTTATTTTTTTTTTTTTTTTATCAATTTTATTCTTCCTTCTTCTTTTTTCTTTATATAAGAATCCATTATTCTGTTTAGGTGAGTGGGTCTGTGTGTTTTTTTCTTTCTTTCCCCTTTTTTTTATAGAAGTTCTTAATTTGTATTTAATGTTTATTTATATTTATATTTTTCATTTTATGGATTCCTATATAAGAGGGAGAAATTTAAAAATACATCTAATCATGTCTTATGATTTTGATGAAAGAAAAAAAAAAAGGAGTAAGAGAAAATATAAACACATGTAGTCACATTTAATGAATTCTTATAATAAATGGAGAAAGAAAAAAATATCTATAAAAGAAGAAGAAAGAAAAATAGAAAAATTAAGAAATACATCCAGGTATGGATTATTACAAAGAGAGAGAAAAGGAAGAAAAAGAATAATGAAAACAAATTAAAAATCAACATAAATGATTAAAAAGGTAAGAGTGTGTGTGTGGGCGGGGAGCAAGAATAAATAGAGAGTAAGTGTAGGAAAGACACATAAATTTTCCCTATTATATTCTATCTAAAATGAAAATGGGTTGGTTGGCATGCCCTGGTTTTTATTATTTTATTATTTTATTACTTTTTAAATTTCAAAGCAAAAAACAAAACCTCATTTTTGCCATAAATATTCTCAAGTGTTTGAAGGAACCGACTGCCCTTTCCTAAGAATATCCACACAACTAGAAATATGTTTTACACGCCATCGAGAAATTTTGGTGGTAGGGAGAAGGTCACTTACAGCTTGCTTGATGCATCATATTTCCACAGTATAGCACAAAAGAAGTTCATGCCCTGGGTTTTTAGTTGACTAGTTAATGGCATAGATTAATCATAAGGCAGGACATAAAGGGTGTAAAGGGGTGTTTTCTAGGGGAGGGAAGGATTGAGAACTACAATGGTGGCCACCTTGGCAATGTTTCCATAATATTTCCCTAGTCTTGAACACCATAAGGTAGCACACAGAGGGTGTAACTGTAAAGGGGTGTTTTCTAGGGGAGGGAAGATTGAGAATTACACATGGTGGCCACCTTCGCAATGTTTTCATAATATTTCCCTAGTTTTGAACTCACAAATCTCTTTTCATATAAATCTCGAAGTTTTATAGCCACTAATGTGATCTCATTCGATGGAACAGGTGAGGGAAGTCCCATTGGGTGCCAAAGTTATTGCCTTCTCTGACCAGACAGGAGTAGAGATGTTTGTTCTTGACCACCACATATTAGGCATTCAAGGTCATCCAGAGTACACCAAAGACATCTTATGTAATATAATTGATCGTCTTACTAACAACAACTCCATAAAGGTAAAGAATCACTTATTTTATGCAACTTCATTAGCATGATTCATTCCCTTTTGAAGGAGACACTTACTTTGTTATTTGATTTCGCTACAGAAAGAATTTGCCGAGCATGTGAAATCAAGATTGGAGCTTGCAGAACCAGATCGTAAATTTTGGCTAAAGATTTGCAAGAACTTTCTGAAGGGGGGAAAAGTTTTTTGTGCTTAATTTGACTTCCTCTCCCTCTATAGTCAAATTAAAAAGATGCTATAATAAAATCTTACTGAAATATTTAAAAAAAAAAAAAGAATATATTTCTAGAATGAAGATCTCCTTCATTTCTTGTAATAAAAGAAGGTTAGAGAAAAGAAGTTATTTGTTGAATGAAGATCTCCTTCATTCACTATAATAAAAGAAACTTGTTGATATGTACTTTCTTTATTTAATGAACATCTATTTTATTCTATTTTGAAAGTGGGAAAAATAATTTGCTATTCTCTTTTGCAGTCTCTTGTTCATCTATGTCTGTTTTTTTTTTTTTTTTTCTTTTTCTTTCAATTATGAAACTTCACGGCATTGGGCAACCTCCTATGACATAAAAAATAAAGATGGAGAAGAAAATATTAGGGTTGCACCAAAGAAACCATAGTATCAGTAGTACTTATCGATTGTGATTGTAGTAATGGTGTGATCCATTTTCAACGGCAGCCAAACCTCTATTTTTTTTTTTTGGAAAAAGGTAGCTGTGTATTAGAAAGAAAAGAAAAAGTTACAATCTGAAATAAGTCTTCCCTTCAGCGTCATCTTTTATAATACGAGACAATGCTTCAGGTAAAGAATGAGGAGAGAAAGAAATTTCATGTACAGATGGGTAAAGCCCAGCCAAAAAATCTGCTCCAGCATTAAGCTCACGGACAACATGATGAAGCCCATATTGGCATAACCGTCTCAATGAGTCTCGGATGTCACAGACATCCTCTGTTGCATACCATGGTATGGTAAACCGACCTAAAATCATCGCAATAGCACTCGATGAATCAGAGCGAATCTGGACTCTCTGGATAGAATGTTCCAAAGCTAGTACTAGTCCTCGACGAATGGCCGTGAGCTCCATGCAAAGAACATTTGTTTCCAGACATCTACCAGTAGCAGCGAAGATAACTGCACCCATCTCATTTCTCGCAAGAATCCCATATCCTCCTTGATTCCCCATGACAGAGCCGTCACAATTGAGAGAAACCCATTCTAGGTTGTTTATTCCAAGTTAGAGCATGTGGTCTTGAAATCCTATATTGCACCTTGATCTTCCAACGATGAAACAAAGACCGATTGCGATCATTATCTATGACTGGAATTTCTGTCCCAAGGAATCTCAACCTCGTATCATAAATAATACAGTTTAAAACATTAGTATGAGTCTCCGACTTCCCCTGAAAAATGCGATTATTCCTCTCTATCCAAAGACGATAGAGAAAGCAACAAAAACTGAACCGAAATAGTTTACCCATCAAATCTTGGTTGTTGAAATGAGAAGCTGCCCAGGTCAACTCTTCGCCCCAGCTAGATCTATCACTTGGCTTAAAACCATGTAATCGAAGAATCGAATTCCATATCTGCTTTGAATATACGCAGCAAAAAAATAAATGGTCATGTGTCTCGTCTTCGACAAGACGAGAGAACACATGTTGGGTCGAGAGCAACACCCCGGTTAAACGGATCGACTTCTCACAGGGAGCCGATGATGAGCAGCCATCCAAGTAACAAACATGAACCTAGTTGGTGCTATGGACCGCCACACCAGAGACCACCAATTTACGGTTGGAGCATGAGGCCGGATAACTTCATGTGCACTTTGCATAGAAAAATGACCAGAGGAAGTATGTAACCATATGAGGGAATCCTGTTGAAGCCGCTGCCATTTTTTGGTTGTCTTGATCTCCTCCCATCTATCACATAATAAAGGATCATTGCAAGGGTTGAACCACTGATTGGCGGCAGAAATGATTTTAGATACTGCATCATGATGTCCACGACCAATGGCTTCCACAATAAGGTCATTTGGCTTGGCAATCGGACCATTTGGAAGCCATGGGTCATGCCATAACATAACTTGATTCCCATCTTTAATCAGAAAACGACTGCAAAGTGTAAGAGTAGAACGAAGGTTCAGAATAACCTTGAGGGTATGTGAACAATCCCAGGGAATATGCATAGACCAAATAGAGTCAAAGCTAAACCACCTCTTGCAAACATACACACACCAATTTGTTGGAGCTTTTGAAGCCAGACACCAAGTATGGCGAAGAAGGGCAGTTTTGTTCCAAAGTTCAAGCCTACGTAATCCCAACCCGCCTTCTTTAATAGGTTTACATACCTCTTGCCAGGAAATTTTGTAGGATCCCACACAAGAAGTACCCTTCCATAAAAACCTACAGAATATGGACTCGAGGCGGTTTATAATGGCCTTGGGGAAGGCGAGGATGCCAATCCAATAACTCACAATACCACAAAGAACTGATCGAATGAGAGTTAAACGCCCGCCATATGAGAGAGTTTTGTGGTGCCATCCTTCCAATCGCCGCTCAATTTTCTCAATTAAAGGCATAAAATCTTCACCCCGAAGTCTCTTAGATGAGAGGGGAATACCAAGATATTTAACCGGGAAGGTGCCATGACTGAATCCAAGGATCTGATCTATGGTGGTCAAGAGCCCTGGAGAGATATTGCAATAATATAATTGAGATTTCTCCTTATTAATGGTGAGACCCGATTGAGAAGAGAATTCTGTAAAAAGCCTGTTGAAGATGTCCACTGTTTTCTCATTTGCTTTGCCAAAAACAAATAAGTCATCTGCAAAGCTGATAGATGTAATGAGAGGGTCTGCACAATGTAAGTGATAATCGAAATCCCCATCAACTGCAGCATCAGAGATGGAATCAAGGAAGACTTGAAGCACAATGTTGAATAACATAGGAGACAAAGGGCATCCTTGACGAAGGCCGCGATTAGCATAAAACCTAGATGACTGGGATCCATTAAGAAAAATAACATAGCTAGGGTCTACCACGCACCTTGAAATCCAAGCAATAAAACCTGGAGGGAAATTGAGCTTGTGAAGAAGGGTAAACAAGAAGCTCCATTGATCCGAATCGAAGGCCTTGCGAAGGTCAATTTTTGCAGCAAACCTAGGAGGGCCCCTTTGGAGATGATAATCATGAACTACTTCTCTGCAAAGGAGAATGTTATCAGATATTTGGCGACCTTTCATGAAGGCAATCTGATTGAGGCCAACGACCTTGTGCAGCACAATCTTGATTCGATTAGCCAGAAGTTTGGCAATGAACCTGTAAACTTGACTGCTGATTGCAATGGGACGATAGTCACTGAAGGAATTCTGCACGACCTTTCGGGATGAGGGTGAGTCTAGATAATTTGAGCATGTCAGGCATTCTCAGAGATCTGAAAAAATCCTGAATAGCATTACAGACATCTAAGCCAATGATGTGCCAAGTTTTCTTGAAGAAAACTGCATTAAAACCATCTGTGCCTGGAGCACTGTCATCGTCCGCAGTCATCACAACATTCTTAATTTCCTCTGTTGTGAAAGGTCTCATCAAGGAACCAGCCTCTTCATTTGTGATAATTCTCTTGCCATTGGGCTCAAGATGGGTACAAATGATTGGGGTTGAACCATTATACGCATTTTCAAAATAGTTTACTGCCTCATTTCGGATTTCATCTTCTTCAGAGAGCCATCTTCCACTAGCATCTTGAACATTAGTGATCTTGTTACAAGCCCTTTGGTTGATAAGGGACCGATGAAAAAACTCAGTGTTCCCGTCACCTTCCTTAAGCCAAGTGGCTCTGGACTTCTGTCGTAGTTCAAACTCCCTGAAATTAAGCAGCTGGTGTAAAATGCGAGCTTCCCACCGTTCCTGACACAGGAGTTGAGGATCAAGGGGGGAAGAGCGAAGGAGGCTTTGAGTGAAGTCTAGCTGGATCTTAGCATTATCAATCTGAGCATTTAAGTTGGAGAAGATGCAACGACTCCAAGTTTTCAGCTCATCTTTAAGAAGGCGGAGCCGGGCCATTAGAGCAAAGAGAGGGGACCCCGTGATACGATGGCACCAGACACGCTGAACAATGGCGAAGAAGTCAGGATGATCAGCCCAGTAATTATAGAAATAAAATTGTTTACCACGAAAAGTACGTCGTTGACCGAGGTCTACGACCATAGGAGAATGATCAGAAACTCCTCTATTTTGAAACACCGCCGAGGAAGAGGGAAATGTGGATAACCAAGACTCGTTGCATAAGACATGATCAATTTTTGAGGTGATACGATCATTTCCAGAGTGAAGATTACACCACGTGAAAAAGTTTCCTGATCGAGGAAGTTCAAGCAATTCACAGTCTTCAATGCAATCCCGCATTGGCCTAAGCTTTCGATCGCCATAAACATGACCACCCTCCTTTTCAACAATGCTTTTACAGGCATTGAAGTCACCGAGTAAAAGCCAAGGGGAAGAGGGAGGCGGAATTAACTGACAAAGGCAAGCCCAAAGATTATCTCGATCTATGTCAGCACTAGCACCATAGACAAAGGAGACCATAATATGTTGCATAGACTGCTTAAGCAAAATATATGTATGAATAAGTTGATCTAAAGTGAAAATGGGTTGAAGGTCAACTTCATCCTCACGCCAAAGAACCCAAATCCTACCATTAATGGCAGAGCAATAGTTGTGGATAATTTTCCAATCACGAGAAAATTGACTGGCCACTGCAGTAAAATATTCTAATTTTACATGGGTTTCCAAAAAGGCACAAACAGTTGGTTTGTTTGCATGAACCCAATCCATCACAGCTCTCCGTTTTCTAGGGTTATTTAACCCTCTAACATTCCACGTGGCTATCTTCATCATTTTGGGACGTGGGGGGAGAAGTGACAATGCTCCTGCCATTGGGGCTTCTATCACGGATCCTACCATTCAAGTCAGGGATCCCATGATTCATTACCAAATCAGAGCCACAAGAAAGGGGTTCAAAGCGATTTTTTTGTAGTAGCCGCTTAGCTGACTCCACCCCAGCATCAAAGATGGCTGGATTATGATTCCGTTTTGGGTGAGGGATTACATGGCTGGTGGTGCCGTTGCCTTTTTGAACATCATTTTCATTCATAGGGATATTCGGATTCCTTGCAAAGGTAGCCTGAATTGTTGGGGTGAGATGGTGAGAATCTCCCAAAAATGTATTTGACATAGAAGAGTTACCCGTTGAGGAATTTAAGGTTCCATGAATAGGCATGCCAGCATCCCTTAAGGAAGAAGATTTATTGCCATTGACCGCAAGTGGAAAGAGACCAACTGAATTTTCCATGTTTTCCTTCAAAGTAGGAGAGGCAAAAAGGGAAGGTGTAGTCATGAAAGAATTATTTTCTATAAGAGAATTACCTGATTGATTAAGGCAATGCATGTCATGATTTACAACCCCATGAGATCCGTGCTCATTATTTGGATTTGCCAAAATAAGAGCAAGAGAATTTGAATCCGGATTTATTTCCTCTTCCATGACAACGCTGTCAATATTGGTAACATCCTTGTTGACTTGATGAGTTGAGGTTTCCATTCTAGTATCCTGGATTTGCTCACGATCCACTGGCGCATGAAAGGAAATTCTCGGATTCCTCGGTGTGCCCCCCTGATTCAACGGTTGTGCACCGGAGTTCCCACCATCCTTCTGTGAATTCGTCTTTTTCTTTCGCCGGCGGCGATTTGTAACTATCCACTGTTCACCAGGGATCGGGTCAGCAGAAGAGGAGTTAATAAGGCCGTGATCGGTTGAAGAAGAATTCTTAGGGCATTTGTTGTCGTGATGTCCGAAGACGCAACACTGCGAGCAAACGGGCGGAGCCCAATCATATTCAACAGATTGTTGGTACATAATACCATTGCGAGTGCGAACCTTAAGAAACGATGGTAACATTCTCGCAAATTCCAATCTCTCTCTTTTGATGGTCTTTTGGTCGGCACAGAGAGGCGTTCCCAGACCGCTAGCAACACGCCCAAGGGCCCTATTATCCCATAAATGTAGTCTCAAGCCGTAGAAACGTACCCATATTGGTAGTACCCTCTCTTCATTTCTCTCCATCGGAACATCAGGAGCCCATGGACGTAGAATGAGTGGAGCATCACCCATAGTCCATGGCCCCTCATCAAGGATCTGTTGCCGGACTAGTTTTTCAGGAAAGTCGAAGACGAACAAAACGTTTCCAAGACCATATACAGTCACCAAGCCAACGTGATGCCACTTTTTCTCCACGTAATTTTTCATAACAGTATACGATACGTTGGCCCCGTAGACATATCCAAAAAGAGCCGCATCCCATCGATCCATTCCATAAGCATAGTCTTCCTCCTCGCAATCCACTACTTGTTCGCCATTTTCAACTGTAGGTGGAAAGTAAGGAATAGGTTCTGAGTTATATTGCACGCTGCCACCTCTGAAGAGTCCCGCCCATGGGGACCTCTTTGGTTGAGAAGTGGTATTTTGTCGAGAGTTTCTGCCATTTCCTCCCAGAGGGGCCACTGGGGATGGCCCCCCAGTGGCCGTTGAAGATGCCATCGAGAAGAGAGATCATAAGATATCGTTCAGACCTCCATAGCGAGAGCCAAGAGAAAAAAAAATCTAGACTTCCTGTGGGGACTCACTCTGCAATTAAAATCCAGAACGATAGATAAGGTCATAAGGTGGAGGTGTCACTTGTGAGACTTAGGGAAGAGGCAAGATCCATGAATCATGATTTTGGCTTCACCTACCTAGCTACCTACCTACCTCAAAACAAGAATCAAACCTCTATTACTTTGTACAATTGAACCAACAACGCTAGCACCACTAGGGAAACTCAAATTCGCAAGCTTTTGGCTCTAATATCACTTGACAGATCAAGCACTTGTTGCTTCAAAAATCTAGACCCATAGAGATAGTGTCACTATATTTCCTTATACCTTATCCAACGTGCATCACAATTCGAGCCTAGATCTAGGGCAGACCTAGGGCAACCTAATAACCCCGACAAGGTCGCCAACAATAAGATATGTCTATTGTTTAAGGACAATGTTTTGAATTGTGTTGGATTTTGTTTTAAAAATATATAATTTAATATAATATACTATTTAGATAAGTTTCAAAATCATAAACTCTATCTCCCTAGTTTTGTTTTAGGACTCTTGTTTCTATAGGACTCTTCTAGATGTATATTAGGTGATTTAGATTACACCATGTGTTTAGTCCCACATCGGATGGAGCTAATGATTATATGATTCTATAATCATATATAGCTCCTAAGTGGGGTGTATGCTGGTAGAGAGCTATGTGTGGATCACGCGCATGCAACGAGCTGGACCAAGTCGGGTGTGGTTGCGGTAGTGGTCTGTAGACCCTAGTCTAACCAAGCCATGG
Organism: Hakea prostrata; assembly: GCF_041222555.1. NCBI lineage: Eukaryota > Viridiplantae > Streptophyta > Magnoliopsida > Proteales > Proteaceae > Hakea > Hakea prostrata. Next base: position 88,860 of record NW_028291139.1, read on the forward strand.
GGCACTGTAATATTATATAAATATTATTAAGTTGTCTATGATGGGTCGTGGGTCATGGATCTAGAAAACCCGGCTTTAGGTTTTGAAGTAGGGAGGTGACTGATCATACAGTCACAACTCTTTGCAGGTGACCTTACGCACATATGCAGCCCTTTGAAGGTGTCCATACGAGTCAGTAAATAGAGGTTAAGCTCTGAACAAGATTCTATTCCGTTTTTTAGTGAAAAACAGAAATTCGAAAATCTAGTGTTAGAAAATTCCATTTGTGTTTTCTTCATTCTGTGCTGTGTATTACCTTCGGATCTCCTTTGTAAGTAGACTCTGTTGGAGTGTTGCCTTCAGATCTAGGAGTTGTTGTATCTTGGAGGTAAGAACATCACGGTCAAACCCAGCAGCATAAAGGGGGCGTTCAAATACCTTAAGGAAAAGTACGATTCGTACACCTCAACTCACCCTGTGAAAGTTTGTGCTGTTTTCCTTTCGCTCATTCTACTACATTTGGGTAAGTGATTCTGACATAAAGAATATGTTATATATTTATTTCTCCTTGATTCTGTAATTGGTCTGTCTGTATTGTGCCTCTGGTCTTCTGGTTCTAACAAAAATTGATAAAACTCAATGAGTCAATCTTTAACAAGTTTCTTTAAATACGACCTTAAATGATGAAGTCTTTGTTTATTTTCTGTACAGCTCTCGAATTGTGACATGTAATATTTTTAAGTTCTAGTAGTTACAACTTAAAAATGGTAGGTATTACAAGTTGCAACTACTAGATCTCTAAAATGCCACATATTTTAATCAAAGAGTCATGCGAAAGATACCCATGCGACAACCAACAAAAATTTCAAAAAAATGTGTGGTGAAAAATGTATGAGTTAAATGACGTGTTCACAAGTGCAAGTTCAATGTAAAAGACTGGGTTGACCATTTGTTGGTCTAATGGGAATTGATTCGTGTTTTTTCACTTTCAATTGTGGCTTTAGAAAAGTTGGTCGAATCAGATTGGCAAGGGTTTTACCATTAAATTGCTTTTACCCTTCTTCTTTTTCTTTTTTCTTTTTTTATTTTATTTTACAAAGGCGTTTCTGTATATAGGGAAATTGGGGATGGAGATATTACATATGCCGCCACCAAGGGTTGAACTCAACCTCTCCACTTAGAAGTCAGGTTCTCAACCATTCTACTAACCCAACCTCAAGCAAGGTTAAATTGACCACCACGACCCAATCTCGGTCTGAACTAGATTTGACCATCATTTTTCTCCTATGCGTAATGCTGAGCTGATTGAAGAAAGAAAAATGTAATCCCATCCAAAGTTATTTATTTCGAATTTGGGAATTATTCAGATGGAAAATTATTCAAAATAATTCGATCAATCAACAAAGCAGTCAGAAAAGCGCACAAATTAAAATTCGGATTCGAGAATTATTCTTTTGCTAAAAGAAAAACTGGGTAAAAAATTCGGTTGTTTAAGTCAAATTTTAGCAATTGTCAAAAGATTGTTGTTTATTAAACAAACATAGTCAATACTCAATAGCTTATCAAAATCTAAGAACATGACAACCAATAGGGAAGTAAATTATACCCCAAAAAAAAAAAAAACAAACTATGGTTGTGGATTTTACATGTTCAAAAAGTGGTGAACAAACAGAGAACTCACCTTTCGGCTTCATCTGTTGTTCTCAGTTGAGAATCTCAATCAATCGGTAAAGGAATGTGCATAAATCCTTAGTAGAAGGAGAATTGTAGAGAAGCCCATGAGTGTGTAGGAATTGTTTGTAGAAGGATTGTATAGAGAAAATTTGTAGTAGAAAGAGAAGAATGATTAACATTAGATGTGTTGGCAGTGAAAAATCAATGAGTTTTCACCTTTTTTTTCATACTGTCACTAGCCAGAATTATTCACATATAATTGCCAGAATTAATCGTGAATTTTATTCATGTGGGTGAAAGTCGAGAATTTTATTGAATCAATGGAAAAGGCGTGGATTCGAGAGAATAAAATAACTATGATCCCATCATGCCATGTATTAAGAAGTACCTGATAATATTAATAAAAGAAGAGACTATACATGAGATTACAAATGGTAATAAGTTCTGCCAAAGGCGTCACTATAAACAAGCTCAGCCAACCTGGGTGGAAGAAGGTTACAATCAAAGACCACCTCCCCAGGCACGGAAAGAAATCCAGCCAAAAAATCAGCACAAGTATTGACCTCCCGAAAATTATGCTTGAATAAACACCTTTGAAATTGCAATGCCATCACTCTGATGTCTTCCACAATATCTACCGCCTTCCACAGAACTGAGGACTTCCTCAACACCATCGCTACTCCTGTAGCAGAGTTTGAACAGATAATCACACGGGGAATGCATAGCTGGATAGCTTGTAGAAGCCCCTTTTTGATAGCCTGTAGCTCCATCAAAAGAATATTACCCTCCACCAAGCAACCGGAAATAGCAAAAATACATCAACCTTGCGAATCTTTGCCTATAGTGCCATAGCTGCCCATCTCATTCCTCATGGAACCATCACAACAAATTGATGTCCACCCAAGAGGCGGCTTCTTCCAAGACATTGCAAGAGCCTTTTTAAAAGTAAAACTAACCTTGATTTTCCATTGATGGAAGAAGCTTCTAGAGATGGCATCGCCAAGAATCAACCGTTGTGGAAAAGAGAATCTTTTTCTGGTATTGGAAACCAATTGATGCAGCACTTTCTTAGGACATACAGTGGTTCCATTGAATATCCTCGAGTTTCTCTCTTCCCAAACCCGATAAATCAAAGCACTCAAGCTGAATTTCCGAACTTGTTGTATGAGAGAACTCCCTTTGAATTTGGAAATTATCCAATTGCGCTCTTCCTACCAGGAAATCTGCCCATGAAATCTGAGACCATTTAGAGTAAGGAAATCACGCCATAGGTGCATCATATATGGGCATTTAAAGAATAAATGGTCATGGCTTTCTTCATGAATACCACAGAAAGAGCACGTAGAATCAATAATGCCACCCCATGCAACCATACGGTTTTTGGTGGTTAATCTCTCAAGGAAGGCCAGCCAGGTGATAAAGGCAAACCTAGGTTGAGCTGAGGAAAACCAAACAATGTTGTTCTAAGTAACTTTCTCACCATGTCGCCGAATGGCTTCATACGCACTGCTAAGGGAGAACACACCATCAGTGGAAGGCAGCCAAATAGGAGTGTCAAAGCGAGGCGAGGGTAAACCTTGCAAGACACAATCTTCGGCCATCTGTTGGCAATGTCTCATTTCTATTATTACTCCAAGATGCATCCCCACCCGTCAACAAAGCCACCTGATCAAGCTTGTTCCCAGGATCCATCCAAAGAAGAGTATCCCATCTTTAATCATATACTTAATACAAGAACTAGAAACAGATCGGGCCTTAAGAATGGTTTTGAAAGTCACCGAGCAGTGGGGAGGTTCCTTCAAAGACCAAATTGAATCTTCTTTGAGCCACCTCTTATAAATATATCGAACCCAACAAGTATCCCTTTTAGTTGATAAGGACCAAATATGCCTAGCCATAGTAGCAAGATTCCAGTCATCCAACTAACACCGAGGCCACCCTCCTCAACAGGTTTACATATCGTAAGCCAAGAGACTTTGTAAGAACCTGAGTTGGACCCCCCTCTCTAAAGGAACTTCGCCATCATACTCTCAAGATGATTGATGACCAAGGCTGGGATTTTTACGACGTTAATCCAGTAAGCTACAACACCCATGAGGACAAACTTTATAAGGGTGAGTCTTCCAGCATAGGATAAACATTTATTCTTCCAAGCTGAGAGGCGACGATCAACTTTATTTAAAAGAGGAGAGAAATCACTAGCAGTCAAGGCTTTAGAAGAAATAGGGATCCCAAGATATGTGACCAGGAGAGCTCCAAGAGAAAAAAATCCACCTTTTGCTCATAAACATTCACCATCTCTAGAGAGATATTGGCAAAGAAAATGTTAGATTTTGCATTGTTTATAGTCAGACTAGATTGAGAAGAGAACTCCCTGAAAAGCTCTCCCAAAGTATCTGCATTCTTGATAGAGGCTCCACCAAAAACAAACAAGTCATCTGCGAAACAAATCGAGGTGATCTCTGGCTCTTCACAATGAAGGTGATAGTCAAAAAGTCCATTCTTTGCCGCCACACCAAGAGAATCTATGAAGATTTGAAGAACCATGTTGAGCAACATAGGTGACATTGGGCAGCCCTCTGTTAGCATAGAAGCGATTAGATTGTGTGCCATTTAGGAAGATCACATAGCTTGGGTTTGCCACACACTTGACCACCCAATGGATGAAGGTGGCCAGGAAATTCAATTTGCTAAGTAACGAAAAAAGAAAACTCAATTGCACAGAGTCATAAGCTTTTCTTAAGTTAATCTTCGCAGAAAAACAAGGTTGTCCCCTTGGAATATGGTAGTCCTGAAGAATCTCTTGGCACAAGAGGATATTATCAATACTTTGTCTGCCCTCTATGAAGGCCACCTGATTTATCCCCACCACCTTAGGAAGGACCTGCTTCAAGCGATTAGCTAGTAATTTAGCAATGAAACGGTAAATAAAGTTACTAACCACAATTGGGCGAAAATCACTAAAAGTAGATTGAGCATCGCCTTTAGGAATCAAAGTGAGTTTAGACAACTTGAGTTCATTAGGCATCCTAAAGGTGGCAAAGAAATCCATGATAGCATGTCAAACGGACTGTCTTGTCACCTCCTAGGATCTCTTGAAAAAGGTTGCATTGAACCCATCCGTGCCTGGAGAAGAATCTTCATCGGCAGTAAATATCACCCCCTTGATCTCTTCGACAGTGAAGGCACAAGTGAGGAAGGCACCTTCCATGGAGGAGATATATCTATCAATGGGGAGATCCAAATTTGTACAAAGCACCTGTGACGAGCCATTGATATCCCGAAGAATCAAAGGTAATTTGTTTGGAAAGAGAATAGATATCATGTTCATCCACAAGATAAAAAAGATGTATAAAATTGGATCTTGGGCTCATAACTTATTAAAGAAGGAAAGAAAAAGTTTAGAGATGCCCCGAGATAATTGGTAAAAAGTATAAATGCTCCAAAACTTTGTCAAATTGCAAGTCACATATTTAATTTTTCACGAGAGTTGCTACTTCGTTAGAAGATATGATGAATATACATTTAATTGTATTAGTCTATATCTTATAATATAAAACCGACATACCAGAGAAAGTACAAGGAACTCGTGCAGGAAGAAGGAAGATAAGCTTTAGGATTTCCATTTTTTTAAGTGCATTATTGTAAAATCACTAGAGTTTAAGTATAATTTAGGAATTATGAAATTACCTACCATGACTTAATAGAATATGCTAGTTGAGTGTGCAATTATGTAATTTAAGAGACATTTTGGGATTCATTATTAATTATCATACTTTGGAGTGTCTGTATTCTTTTCACTAATTATCTTGGGATGCCCCTAAAGCTTTTTCTTATAAAAGAATGATGGGAAATTACAAGACTAGATACTAACAAGTTTCTATCTACATAAGCAACCACCGTGAGTTTTACATGTCAAAATTAGACAAAGTTGAGTTTCAGTTTTCAAAAGAAGCAACTACAGTGTTCTTCCTCTCCACCACACTAATACAAATTGACATTACCATTCTTGCCATGCCCCTATCGAATTTTGAGCGTCAATGAGGATGTTGACAAAAGAAAAAGAGATTTTGAATTCATAAGTTGGAACACTATTCATGCTCCGATTCTTAATGATGACATTGAGACTATGACATTCACGGCCGCCAATCCTGCTTTCAAATTGAAGATGTTGATGGCTCTCACTCTGTTTCCGTCACTGGAGACAAAGATCACTACACAGAGTGAGGAGGATGAATGTCATCCCCCACCCAGCCGGATTCGGACTTATCCAAATACCCATGGGGGTGATGCATTGCATGGTCTAGGTTCACGCTCAAACCCATAACTACACAACACAATATAACATAATCCAAGAGCGAGAGAATAAAAGATAACATATATCAAAGTTATTACAATCATCCTCAGGTTAATAATCAAAGTTAATGAAAATAATCAGAGTGTAAAAGAAGAAAGATTAGAGCCATTACAGTGGAAGTCTAAGTATTATTATCAAAAGTAAAAAAGTATAAGTAGTGCCTCTGCCTAACAAATAAATAATAGACAATATAAGTAACCGCAATTATGGCAACTAATTTCTCAAATGATATCCCCATGGCTTCAAAAAGTCTGGACTCCATAGGAGTAGTCCAAGTGATGACACGACCCTCTATGTAACTCGGTGTCCTCTCCCATCGGTCCCTCGTAGGACTTCACTGTGGCGAATTCTCAAGGTAAAGGGTGTCCTTATAACCTACAACAGAATCTAAGAAGAATATATTTAGAGGAGTAAGTTCCACATAACTCAGTGAGATCAACATAATCATACATCGTGCATCCATCACACACATCAATATGTAATATAAATATAATGAGATAATAAATGAATATGAAAGTATATTCCTAAACTTTAACAAATATAATCTTTATGGCATACATGCATTAAGTTACAACACCAGCCTCCTCTAGGCTGTCTTGTCACTCTCCCTCACAGACTAGTCACTTCTTTTGGTAACCTGCAACAATGGGATTAGATCACATCACATCATTGTTAGGGAATTAGGTCACCACTCTCTAGCCAACACCATTTGGTCTGAGAACTAGTGCATGGCAGGGATAAATCTAGCCCAATGCAAGGCCATAAGGTAACACACTAAATGTGGTCTAGATACATTTCTTGATGCCGAGGGCCCTTTTGGTTTAGTATCATTCTCCAACTAGGAATGCTATTCTTCATGACACTTAAGCCATCTTTTGGACTACCATTCCTTAACCCTATGGTCATCCATATATGCTAGGGTGGATGCCTCTCATGTCTCCTCACAACACTCAAGCCGGATTTTGGACGCCCATGAGTCCAACCTAAACATATGCAATCCTACCACTGCATGATAACAGTTGGCCTGTGTCTAGGGTGTCAATTCGGTACAGTACCAGTAACTCAATACGACATAGTATCGTATCGAATTTCAAAACCCCTTACTGAAATCATACTGTACCGAATATAAATGGTACAGTATGAAAACAATATTTTTAAAAACAGTTCGGTATAGTTTCAGTATAAAATCGGTGCGTGAAAAACGGCACCATTCTATATATGATACAGTATAAGAAAACCCATTCTTCTAATTTTCTAATTTGTCGCTGATATGGAGAGTTTATGATCTGACCGGGTTCATACCTGGTCCGACCCTCGACCCCGGTCGAGACGGAGAAAACCGAATCGCTCCCGAGCGAACCGGAGCCGGAAGATGGCTTGCTGAAGAAGAAAGATTATTCTGCTGCAAGCGTGCCCTAATCTTACTTATGGATTAGGGTAATCACCCTGATGACAGCAGACTCAAACTGACGGCTGCGGATAATCATCATCAAAGGGATAACTATCGCATAACCTAACGGTTATCTCAGGAGTCCTATACTAGCCCAAACTAGTAGAAGTCTATCGCTCAACGGATCTTATTGATAAGATCCAACGACTACCCGAAGAAGGCTCGAGTGCATCCAACGAAGGAGATTCGAAGGTACACTCTATATAAACCTCACTACCATACAAGGTGAGGGACGGATCAATCGATCAAAAAGAATACTTTCTGAGACTCAGGTTCAGATACATACTGATAGATCCAAACTATCAGCGTCCTGCTATCTAGATCACCTTTCCCATTTCTTCATTCATTAGCTCTGTGCTTCTAGCAGAGCCGTTTGTGATTAAGTTCATCAACTGACTTAGCCTTCGGAGGTGGACTCCCGACCCCAGCGGTCGGGCCACATCTGACGCTTTTGTTTTGCAGGACATCACGTGGAGATCCAAGGGCTGAGCAGATTTTGGACGCATCAGTCGCCACTATATGGATTAGTTAATTATAATTTAAAAATGGATTTCTAGGTATTTTTAGTGTTAGTTTTATTAGTGGTTACTTTAGGCACCTAATAATGGTGTAAAGGTTCCTAACTTCGTTTCTTCTATTGGCCTCTGTTTTATTCTTCGGCATACGAAGGACCTTGTATTCATAATTCTAAACCAAAGACTTAAGTCTGCATGTTTTGTGCCAAACCAAATTCTTAAATTTAGCTTAATGCCTGCATTTTCTGTGCTTTAATTAATAGATTAGGTGGTTACCCACTAAAACTTTTTCAAACATCTGTATAGAAATGTGTCATTGGTTGAACGGAACTGGCTATGCTCTTGTCTCTACAATACCCATAACTTTGTTATCTGATATCTCACTCTCAAAATAAACCAAAAAGCTTCAACACGACACTAAGAACCTTGAAGGTGAGACATTAGAGGAAACCAAACCATGATCAAGCAGACATAGAAAGATGGTTTAGTTTCCTCCAATTCTCACATTCAAGTCCTTGCTCCTTAGAAGACCCCCGTGGGTCAGACTTAGAGAAACAAAACTTAATAGCACTACAAGAGTTCTGAGAGGAATATAGCATTAAACACTATTTCCAAGCCTTCAAAATAGCATCAATCACACTGCTGATTCCATGCACAACTCCATGTTTTGTTGCTATGCATCCTCCCTTCCACACCACGCAGAATGCCCTGTGAAATCCCCCGGATTTCTAACCCTTTAACCCATGGTTTCAGGATTGCGAACTCGGAACTCGAGAGACGACAACTGTGGGCCATTCAAGTCAAGCCTAAAGGTTCAGAAATGGATCCAATGGTAGTTGACAACCCTAGTGATGACTCAACCACTCTCCTAGAGTTTAAAAGGAGAGAGAAGATCAATTACATAGGGATTATAAGGCAAACTTGGCATGTCAGAAAACTGATGAAGGAGAATCCAAATGATGAGGTAAATATACCCAAACGTATATATTTAAAAGACCTTTCATTCAAGCCAAAAAAACACCAAAATCAGACCTTAGTTGAGGGGTCAACCAAGGGCGGGTCAATCGGACCGGTTGATCGGTATGGGTCGACCGCCCATCCCCAAATTCTGGGCAGTTTTGGAAAATTGGGTTTAAAAATGCTATTTTATGCCTCCACTCACCTTAGAACATATTTCTAATGCTAGAGTGGGCTGAGGCTTGGAGAGTAGGGGAAACCAAGAGAGATTCCAGATTCCACCCGTGCGGCGACACTTCGAGAATCGAATCATTGTGGGAATGTTGAGAAAGGTGAGTGTTCGTCAACCTCTCTTCTCTAAACCTAGTTAAATGGTGTTTCTTCATAGTTGAATGTTAGGTTTTAGTATTTGGAGTTAAGAGGTTGCAATGAATGCTTTATTTTTACTCCTCTTTATGCTTTCCGTTGTTTTGAGAGTCGTTTATGCAATTTGTTGTGACAAATTTTGTGTTAAACCTCTTAGAGACGCTCGCGTGCACTCACAAAAGCCAAATCTGGGGCATTTCGATTGAGGCCTAGTTGGGATAAATTGTAGGTAGTTTTAGGACTCCATTACTGTTAATTAGAAGACCTCAAAGTCTTGCTTTAGTCCAATTTCGAATCGAAGGCAAAATCTGGATTTTTGCCGAAACTAGGTTGAGGACGGGGGATCTAGCCGTTTACCCATTCTTGTAAGCATATGCAACCGGCCATTCAACCGGTCATGTTTGGGAAGTGCATTTTGGACCCCTTTTGAACCACAATTGATTCTCAATTAATACTTACTCTTTCTCTTATGTAATTAGGGTTATTTTGAGCATAATTAACTACTCTTGAGTGTGATTTGTGGGACTTTGGAGAGCATAATCAATTTGAAAGCTGAGGAATATATTTAACCATGTCATGTATATTTGATAATGTTATTTGAATTTCATATTTGATATCTTGCTTTATTTTTGATAATTATTATTATGTGATTGTATGTGACTTTGTGCGAATGAAAGGTAAGAATGTATGATTGATTTTATTTCTTTTTGAATCTTGTGGTCGATAATATGAAAATGTGCGGGATTGGCTTAAGACTTGTTTCTCTATTTCTACTTACCAACTAGGTTTGTGGGTTCGCTCATTACCCTAGTGACATTATATGAATGAGCATCTAGACCTAGGTATATGAATGCTAGGTGTCTAGAAGTGTTGGGCTAGATGACCCTATGAGTGATACTACTCTTCCGGTAAGGTTATTGAAGCTGGTAACCCGTGATGTTAGCGGCTGGGTGAGTGCCTTACAGGCCCACTGTCATCATAGAATGGTAGAGTGGCACATAATAGATAAGGGTTCATGGGCGATCAAGATCGGTAAGCAACCCATGGGAGGACATGGAGAGCATCATGTCCATTATATGTGGATAACCATTGGGTTAAGGAATGGAATCCAAAAGATGCCTCCTGTTGTGGATACCATTCCTAGGTGGAGAAGGATATCAAACTGAAAGGGCACTAGGCATGAGGGGAGATATCTGGAGCATATGTAGTACGAGACCGTATGACTATGCATTGGGCCTAGAGTTGTCTTTGACACACGCCAAATCTCACGCCAAACGGTGATTTGAGAGAGTGGTGGCTTATACCCCAACCATGGATTGTCATGACTTTACCCAACTACCACGGAGAACCCAAAAGATTTGCTTAAGAGTTGTGAGGGAGAGTGACTGAGACCACCTAGAGGAGATTGGTGTTTAACTTAATGTATGTCTACCATAGAGATTACATGATAGAGTTAGGAGCATAACATCATAACCATTCATTTATCATATCATGATCATTGATTTCATTACTATCTTATATGTGTGACGTGGGATTTGTGAACAAACGTATGACATGATTGTTGAGTTGACCTCACTAAGTTCTATTGAACTTATTCCATTATATGTGTATTTTTCTTTAGACTATTCTACAAGTTATGAGGACCCCATTCAAATTTAGGATCTGTCACCAGGAGATTATCATGAAATGCAATTGGAGAGGAAGTGGACGCACATGGAGCTTTGAGCTTGTGCTAGGACTGCTCCTATGGAGTTGGATTTCAGTAGAGACCCCACCACGCTTAGGGATTTTATCGTGTCATTTATGGCATTATTTTATATTTATACTCTTATATCTTTTGAGAAGGGCGAGAGCAGTTTCTACCAAGATACTTGATTTATTCCGTTGCAAACAAACTCTTCTTTTCTTTCAAATTCTGATATTTATTTGATTAACTTTAGACATGGATGATTGTAGACATTAGTATTTTAGATTAGTATTAAACTTGATTTATTCATGTCCTAGGATTATGCTATATCATATGGTTGTGTGGGTTTGTCACTGAATCTTGGTCCTGTAGTGTATCATCCCCATGAGTATTTGGGTATATGACTGGATCCGGCTGGGTGGGGTGTGACATGCCCGGCTTTGCCTTTTCCTTAACTTTTATCGATTAGTCCCTGCTGTCACGCCCTCCCAGCCGGTACCCTATCTGGCATACCCGAGAGTGTGATCCACAGCCCGAAGATCAGGTATCGAGTGATCAACCTCCCACATAAACAATAACATAATCATGAACAATCATAACATGAGTGCGGAAGATAAATCATAGATTCAATAAAGAAAGAATGAATCATAACTGAATCAGAATAATAGATATAATCAGAGTATCAATCAGATAAGTAAAGCGAAGCAAAATCCCACTTTACATCCAGCGGAAAAGTAGCTCTAAAAGAATAAACTAGACAAAACTTAATCCCAGTAACAAGTACATTGGGTAACTAAATTATTCTCCACTTTATAGACAACATCCTTGTAGGTGTAAATCTCATAAATAGCACAAGGACGCTTCCACTCAATGGTCGGACTAAGCATCGTACGGAGCATAACCACTGCGGGATCTTCGAGTAATTGTGGTAACCGCAATCACCTTCCCGGAGATATGTCTCTTCGCCTTGCGCTTCTTCATAGGGACCGTCATAGTACTCACTGCAGGATAGTCTAACAACATTGTACAATAAAGGAATGAGTTTCAAAGAAACTCGAAGAAGCGTTAAAATCCATAATAACATAAATGGCGAATTCCGAACAAACATAAATGCAATATGATATGAGACAAACAATGAATGAATGAATCTAACTCTATGGATCTGGTCTCTATTGGACATGCTTTAAGCCATAGCACCGTACTTCTTTAGGAAAGTCCACTCACATCCTCAACCATTTAAGATATCTTGGATTCTCTCACGGATCATTTCACCGGTCTTGAGCAGCCGATTGGTAATGGGTCCTTCATCCCTCGAGACAAACCTTGGCAGGGGGGTTAAGTCAACACACTCTCTCACAACCATTTGGTATAAGTGCTGGCGCATGTCGGGGTAAAACCTAGCCAAATGCAAGTCTTCTACTTAGTTACATCAAGTCGGATCCAGATACTTCCATTCCTCGTCCCGACGATCCTTTCCGGTATCCTTCACACTAGAGTCGGCGATCCTATGGCACCAACCAACTCGGACTACGGACTCATCAACCCTATTGATCATCCACATATGGTAAACGGGAAGCTCTCACATCCTCTCACGGGTTGGTTACCGGTCTTAAGCGCCCGTGAGCCCAAGTCTAACCATATGCAACCCTACCAATAAATGGCCCCCACAATGTGATTCCTGTCCTCTCACGGGTTGGTTACCGGTCTTGAGCGCCCATGAATCCCCATTGCTACCACGGGTCGTTCGGTCTCAATACCCCTCCGATTAGGGTCGACATAACAGGACATCCTAGCCAAACACTACTAGACAATCCTAGATATGTCATCCAACAGTTTAGGAAGGTGTCCAGAGGGCATCTCCGGAAACATCCCATAATATTCCCGTAGTAGTCCAAGGACGAAGTGTCAAAAGGACACCTCTCCTTTCCAAACCATACTTAAGCATACACATGCATCAATTCATATCATCACATATATGGTAACTTCATATATGGAAAGAAATCGGTAATTACAATCACTTGTATAACATCGGTAAGTAAATCATACATGAATCAATTCAATATGAATAAGTAATGCTACTGTAATCAAAGCTATGCAACAGTAGTATATCATTGTAAGAATCTAATTTAGGAAACATATTAATGATATTCAAATATAGAAACTAGATTCATGCTATCTATGTAATTAAGGAAATAACCATCCTTACCTTTTATAACTCGCAAAGGAATCCTAAGAAATCAAGTAAGATCTTGGCAAACTTGAGAAGAAGGTCCTAAACAAGTATATACAACATATTAGGAAAGATCCCTAACAGCAAAGATATCAAAACATCCGAAGCAGACCAAACTGGAGTTGCTTGTACTCATTGGTCGAGTGGATTGGTCGAGTGGTCCAGTCGACCAATCAGTCGACCAATGCAGACAGTAGCCTATAAAATCAGAGTTTTAAGATATGGAATCCGAATTTGGTGGTTCAAAAGGGTACTAATCAAGGGGTAGACTACATCAGTAGTATTCTAACATATAGGGGACCTCAAAACACTAACCAACTCAAGGTATCAAGATCCAAATTAGGAAACAAAAAGTTACCATAATTAACTCAAACATGGATCTTGATGAATTTGAAATAGAAAACAAAGACAAGAGCAATAGGAGGATGGATCATTGCTTTCGGTAATGAAAACATGAAAACATACATAGATCTTCATGGAATAAGGCTTAGAAGCATAAATCTAAATAAGGAAATAAAACCTACCATATATGTAACTATCATGCATCATGAAGAACACATAGTATGGTAGAAGAGAACATCTAGAAATCTATAGATTATGGATCATGGAAAGAAACACAGTAATTACTACTAACAGGATCAACAAAAGAAGGTCCAAAGAGATCAGAATTCAGATTAGAAGTTTAACAAAGATTAAATCATGGTTTGATCATGAATCCTTCAAAAGCTTGCAATGATCATGGTTAAGATCATTGTTCTAGCCTTAAATCCTTAGGATGATCATGAGAACATGTTCAGAGATGTTTGCAACAGAGGATGCAGCATCTCTTCTACTGTCTCAACTCAAAAAGGAAAGAAAAACAAAGATGGAGGAGAAGAAGAGAGAGTAGACATACCTTTTGATGCAAAAAGAAGAGTTCCGACGAAGATCCGTCAAGAAAACACCAAGGATGCAAGAGAGATGACTTGCAGAGGTCTTTGGTTGTCCAGAGGGTTTGGAGGCAGCAAATACGAAGTGGACTCGAGGTTGGACTTAAATAGAGCAAGAACAACCTAATTCCAAAGACGACACTCATTGGTCGAGTGGATTGGTCGACTGGCCCGATCGACCAACGCGACCAATGCCGACAAGAAGGCCAAAATAAGGAATTGAAGGTCCGGATCAAATCCAATCCTAAAGGGGTTTTGCACACAAGTCAAGTGACTTACCTAATAGGTAGAAATGCCTTCAAACCAAGATAGAGAGCACTCCAAGTCCATCAACTAATTAGATCTTCATCAGGATTCAGTTTCCATAAATAGAACCTCATCATCAACTTTCATGGATTCAAAGCCAGACACCAAGTCCTCTACTGGGATGGCCCAAAGCTGACTTCTTACTTTACTTCGGGTCATCGGACCTACAAACAACAAGGTTTCCGGGTCAAGGTTAGGGCTGGGTTCCGCGGGGGGGGCCCGGGGGGGAGGGGGATCCGAACTCAATTGAAAGTAAGCTTTGATCAATGGTCTGGACTCCAGTCTATACTCTGTAAACACCTCAACAGATGAGTCTCATCCATTGGTTTGATTTACATTACAAAGTTACCCTTTTAGTGTAGGATTATGTGAAATAGAATCCTATAATTTACTACTGATAGAAGATCTGAATGGTTTGGAAAAAATAATCACAAATGCATTAATTCAACACACAGCCTTATCTGAACAACATGGGAAGTTGGGAAAGGTAGTTGATCCTTCCAAAACAAATTAAGTAAAAATATACAAATACTTGATCGACATAAAGAGAGATAAAGAAATAGAGGCTGATCACACTACAAGAAAAATGACAATTAGTGACGTTTAATTAGTGGCGGTTTAGAAAAAACCGCCACTAATGATATATTCAGTGTCGGTTTATTTTTAAACCGACACTAATTGATAAAAACCCACGAACCGGGCAGAGGGAGCGGTCATTCACATACATTTAGTGGCAGTTTATGGAAACTGCGGGCAATTTTAATTATTAGTGGCGGTTTTTATTTATCCACCACTAAATAACATGTTATTTGCAGCGTTTCTAATAAAAACGACGGTAAATCCAAATATTTTGTGGCGGATATGTAAAACCGCCAGAAAAAAGCTTCTGAAAATATACTGCCACAATCCCTAATTGCTCCTGCCCAACCCCGCGCCTCTTTCTCACTTTCGGGAAGACAAAGAGTCGAAGAGTTGAAAAACGAACTCCTCTCTCTAGCTCGTTGTATCTCTCTCAGTCCCTCTGGCTCTCTCTCTCTCTCTCTCTCGCAATCCCTCTGGTTCTCTCGTTTGGTACATCAGAGGATAGTTTGCTCGACTCTTTTCACTTGCTCGCTGAATCTCAGGTAAGAACAGAGCTTTGTTCAGAGATTTCGTTAGAAGTTGATGAGAAGAACGGATTTCCAGTGGTATATTCATTGCCAATTTTTTTTCCTACAAAGAAACGATGACTCTCCTCCTTCCTGTTTGTCTAGTGAAGATCGTATCAGGAAATTTATTCAATGTTGTTGACCCCAAAATCATTTGCAAATGTTTGTAGCGAATAAATTTGTTGTTGTTACATGGTACCATATGATGAATAATGATGTTCACTGAAATCCATTCTGGATGTATCCAATGGATTTGATTTGGATGCTGCACAACTATGTCAGTTCGTTAACTCTTTCTAAGTACATGACAGGGACTGAACCATCTAATGAGCCAAGAGATTCTACTTAATTTATCTGTGTTTGAACTGCTAGGTGAGGTTTTCCTATGGTAGTGAACTTAGTGGTAGTGAACTAGGGATGTCTAAACAAGAAACAAGTTTTGTATCTCTTAGAAGGCTGTTGTTGCCATTTTCTTATGTGTTATTCGAGAACGCTCACCCAATACTGTTTTGCTTATTTCCTGATCACTCAAAACATGTTATGGTACTAAAGCACTGTGGCATCTCATGGTAAACTCGTGTGAATATGATGGAATATGTGTGATGAGGTTTAGAAGTAGCTTTTACCCTGCAAAGCCTTTTTTGTTGAATGACTTAACTGCTTTCGATTGGAATAAGCTAGTTTATTTAGTTTCATTATTGAAAATTCATGAAATAACTTTGTTCCTCAATTAGAAAATTATAGATAGCTCCATTGCCAGAGTAACAGGTGAATTAGTTGCGAGTATCAAGCTCACTAATTTACTGGTTCAGGATCTTCTTGTTGTCTTTACAATCTACAACATCAGGTGAACCACCTGGGTACCTAGTTGGGTCATGCAAAGAACACTGAAGTAGGATTTATTACATGGTCCTCTGTCTGCTGGTTTTGTGTTAATTGGTCTGTGTTTGAGAAATATGCATAGTTTGTTGTGATTGACTTAGAGATTGATCCCACTATTTCTACTTCAAGTCTTGGCTGTGCAGTTGAACGCATCCCCTGGTAGCAGTGCTAGAGGTGTGGTGTGTGTTTTCTTTGCTAATCAAACAGATGCATTCATCTTTACTGTCGTAGGCTGTACAAATTTTATCTATTTAATTTCTACTTTGATCTATGCCTTAGTTTTTTTCTGCGACTGAAGTGTTGTTCTTTTGATTGAATGCCTTGTTGGCCAATAATGTAGTGTCGTTCTTTTATGACATATAAACGTAACGGGCAACATGGATAAGGCACAATGTCCACGTGGCTATTCCAGTCCCAAAGATAGTCTGGATTAGCCATTGTCTTTATTCCAGTCCCAAAGAAAGTGTTGTGTGTGTGTATTTACACCACTAGAGATTTGATGTTTTCTTATTCAATCATGTTAATTTGTGGTACAATATATAGGTTCTCTCAGCCATGAGTCCTTGTTTCCTATGCTTCTAGAGATCTTGCTAGGGTTCTACATGGATGAGTTTGAGTTGGAGTAGGACACATGCTGACTATAGAGCTTGAGATGGAACAACGGCTAGATATGAAGATGGATTGTCCTTAGCACAATAGATCAGTTTATTCCCATAAATATTGTAGTGAAGTTTTGATGCTATGTTATTAAATCTTTTTCCAAGAATCCTAGAAGATCTATGCAGAAAATATGGGCCTTTCGACAAAGAAAATCCCCCCAATAGAAGGGGAAATAGAACATGGATTAGCTTCTACATCCAAAAGGAGAAGAGCAGCAGTATAAACTCTATCTTTGTCTCAAACAATACCATTCACTTACAAGTGGATCTCAAACTTATTATTTTCAGATTTTCGAAACCTTTCATGTCTGTAGTAAGATAAATCCTGAAATTCTTAAAGGTTTCATTCTCCAAATCCTAACATCACGATCACTACCATTGATACAACAAGTCATAAGTTAACACTTCAACTGCAGAGTTAGGTACCTGCAGAACATCCTAAAGTAAGGCTTGTGATGTGGTTGCTATCCATTTGTGTTGGTCAAAAAGTACAAATCATCTTTAATCATCCAAAGGTTTTTATTCTTCAAATCCTAACATCACTATCACTACCATTGATACTGGAAGTCATAAATTATCACTTCAATTGCAGAATTAGGTGTGCTTACCTAATGCATTTTTTTTGTGTGCAAGATATCATATTTAAATTTGTTTTTGTTGATAAAACTCACTCACCATCTTCTCCTAGTTACTTGCTATTTTAATGTCTTTTATAGTTGCCTATTATGTTGTAATTGAATATCTAATGATAATATAATGTTATACATCTACAGGTTTTTCTTTGTTAGTGTTTCACTTTGTGACTTTTAATGGATTCACTGGATTTTGCTCCTTCTTCAAGCACTTCAATTCTGAGTGAGGATGCTTTTGATATGCTTATAATTTTTTATTTATTTGGATTATGTGCCTTTGATTTGTTTCTCATATATTGGAATTCAATTGTAGGGAAACGTCATAAGAGGGGTCTAAATGTGTCTTTGAAGACGAATAGGATGGATCCGAAGGAAATAAGGCATGTCGGTTAATGTATATGGACAAGGGGATGATGGCTACTTAGCAGGGTTTATTACTTACCTAGGGACACAGGTAAGAAATGGTTTGAACCTCCCCTATAACTATGATCACGATTGGAGGAAAGTACCCATTCATTACAAGGAAGCATTATGGAATAAAATTCAGGTAAAATGATTAACAATATTAATTGCATTAGTATTTACAATTAAGATGTTTCTTTTTTGATAAATGATTCTTTTTTCTTGCAGGAGAGATATTGAGTGGATGTTTTGGGTAAAAGATGGGTATATGTCAAAATGGGGCTACAATGGAAGGCCTTTAAAAGAGACTTAAGAAAAGAGTTGTATGATGATGTTGGTAGTATTGATGAAGCAATCAATAATTATCTAGCGGTGGTTCCATTAGATCAATGGAAAGAGCTTATAGACATATATATGGAATACTGAAAAGAATATGGTAAGATGTCATTTATTTGTGAACACATATTTTATAAGTAAAAGTCAATGTTATATAATGTTAATCTTTTAATTGTTTTGTTATTATGTAGAAGATGCGTCATGTTAATACTGATATCAAAAAGCTCCAAAATATGACTCATACTTGTGGTTGAAGAAGCTATGCACAACGATTTCACACGAAGGCACGT
Source organism: Hakea prostrata (assembly GCF_041222555.1). Taxonomy (NCBI): domain Eukaryota; kingdom Viridiplantae; phylum Streptophyta; class Magnoliopsida; order Proteales; family Proteaceae; genus Hakea; species Hakea prostrata. The sequence continues at coordinate 107,659 of NW_028291139.1, forward strand.
TTCTGAAATGTCACACTATTTAAATTATTGTGAACATGTATGCAAACTATTAGTTAACATTTTTATCTTTGTTTATTTATTTATTTTTTGTTGGATTTCTTTAGAAAAAAGAGCATCTTGAAGGTTTGGACTCTACAAGGATAGAGATGTTTTTCGAAACACATACAATGAATGATCAAACTCCTGTTGATCCTACTTCAGCTGAAATAATGGTATGCATTTATGTATAAGATTAATGTCTGCATAAATGATGTGATATGATATTGGAGTCTTTAGTGGGCTAACTTGGTTGAGAAATGTTTAATGATTAGAGAGCGATAAATGAAGAGTTGGCTAATTTGCTTGAAGAGAATCAAAATGACATTCCAGTCCTCGAAAGTATCTTCACCACTCATTTGGGACCAGATACCCATGGTCGGGAACGTTTGTTAGGAGCGGGAGTAAGTCCAAAAGATTTAGGGCTAACAAAAACTCAACGAAACAAGGAGTTGGATGGTAGACTTACAGAGTTGACTAAAAAAATCCAACAAGTTGAACAAGAAAGAGAAGAGAAAAAGAGGCAAAGAGAAGAGGAAAAGAGACAAAGAGAAGAAGGAAGGAAATTAAATGCTCAAAAGTATGATGCATTGCAGGAGAAAGTGGAGTTATTAGCAAAATTGTTATTGGACAAGAATCCTGTATTAGGTACATTCCCAACTTCTACTCTTTTCTTGAGAAAAAAATCTCAAAACTTCACCAAGATTTCATAAGAACCAGGAGATTCAAGAAGGAGAAGGTAATTGGGTGAACTTGAAGCGACGGAGTCTTAACACTCAAACTCTCGAACTCGAAGAGACGAAGAACGGAAGAACTTAAGAAGTCTAAAACGGCTGAGGTCTAAAATGAAGGGATTTGGGGACTTAGGTTATAAGAGTAGAAAATAAGATTACAAAAATAACCTTCAAATACATTACAATAAATGGTATTCGGTACATACCGATGGTACAACATTCGAAACTGAAACCGTTCGTACCAAATTTGAAATGGTGTGGTTTTAAATGGCGCAAGTTGGTGTAGTTAAAAGGTTTTGATACACAATTGACACCCTTACCTGTGTCTCCTCGGGACACTCAAGTCATTTTTTGGAAACCCACAAGACACAGTCACTAAAATCATGGGTCACTCGGCTTCAATACCATTGCCCGTAGAATGTTAGGGTAACCTAACCATGCTCCTTGACACCTACTGATCGTGTATATACTAATCTAAGTGAGTGCATAGACACCAAGGGTATATATATAGTACTTTACCACCCAATTTCCAAACACATCACATCCACAATCATCATTTGATAAATTGAACAATAACATAAGCATAAACATCATATTACTCTTATCCATGTCTCACACACAATTCATAAGAAGGTATATGACATAAGTAATAACAAGAACTTGAATTTAAATTGAATACACAATACATGATAATGTATTCTTCACCTATCAATAATAAGAATGATATCCAAGAGTCCAAGAAATCAACAATTCAAAAGTACTAACATGTTACATGAACCCTAGAAACATATATATACTAAGTTAGGTTGAAGTTAGGAATCAAACTAAGTATCAATCGTACCCAACTTGCACATTCGGATAGGGGGCCACAAGTCAAGGTCACCAAGGCCGGTCCACTGCCCCTCCGTGGCTATGACCAAAAACACATTCCAAACATTCCAACTAGTCTCAAATAAAAAAGGCCCAATTTGGTTCTCAGAGTGTCATCTATGGGTGTCTCTAAGAGGATGAATTGGTCTCAAATGGAAAGGATAGCATAATTCATTTCTCAAAGGGGTTAAGAAACATGATGGGAAACATAAATGAACATTCATCTCAGCCCAACTTCTACAACTGCCGTTACTATTGCAATCTACCAACTTAAATACCATGAAAAGTAGTTGGAAAAAGGGGTTTCTAGGTCTTCTTACCTTCACACGCGATTATCTCCATAATCCGCGCTTCGACATTGCCTCACGTGCAAGGATTTTTCCAAACCCATTTTCTCCTCTCTCAAGCTCTCAGTTTCCGAGGAATATAAACAATTCATTTATGAGGTTAGAAAGCAATAAAATAGGGTTTAAAACCTAAAAACCTGAAACTGCCTCTTTTCTTGGTAGGGGGTTAAATTAACCAATTGCCCCTATAACTTTCATATGCGAATGATATTTTTGACAGGCTTCGGAGGGTAGAAGCCTCTAAACTCACTTGACTCGATGGTATACTTTATCTTGGGATTGGGGATCCTCTAGCATTAGTTTTCGTGTATGCCAAAATCTCCTTTTTAAGTTTTCCGGACTGTTTTTCTCTCTCCCCTTGAAACCAATTAAAGTAGTTAGGTCATCTCCTAGTTCATCCAAGTCCATCAATTTGATTTCTGGACTTCTGGTCTCAACTTGAATGGTCCAAAGTTGTCTTCTATTAGCACTCTGAGTTTATAGACCTGAGATAATGAGTTAGTGGATTAGGATTTTGGGGTATTTTATAATAAGAATGTTGGCTTTATGATATCTTGGTGCAGGGGTGAGTTCTCTGCTAGAAGATAGGATTTTGTCTCTGAATTTGGGGAGTCTTCCATAGCAAACGCTACAAAATTGCTCGGTGAAGGCCTCTGAGTTGTTGAATTTGGATCTAATCTTGACAAGGAGGATGTAGGAGGATTTGACACTGATGTTTTGGTTATGACGACGAGTTAGATTGGGCACGGGACAATCTAGAACTTCTTCTTTGTTGGGATTGCTCCATTTGAAGAATCAGAGGGATGCAAACAAGGTTACTAGGATGATTGAATCATTGTCCGAATGGGCATCATTGTCTAACATTTCATGTTTTATACCTATTGAAATAGAGATTTTACTTTTGGAGAAGCTTTGGTCGTCTAAATCTCATTATTGAATGAGAAATTTGAAGAAGAATAGGAAACCAAGCGCCCATTTCTATCATGCTCTGTTTCTAATAGGCTTTAATGGGTCTTTTCGTTGAGTAGAGGAAATAAGAAGAGGGACAAGTGAGGTGATGAAGAACCAATTACGTATTCACCATGGGCGATCAGGTTTCCAAGACTTTGTAAGCTTTGGGTGGCAATGCAGAGAAATGTCTCAATATGAATGACGTCGGAATAATGATGAGGGTGAAATTGTCAAAGAATGCTATTATTGAAAGAACACTGTTTTGGTTAGTTTTGTAAATGAGAACCCATGTTAATATATTTTCGAAAACTGAAAAAAATGTGTTGCCAGGTTTGTAAAGACAAACCTAATATTGTCTAATCATGTAGTTTTTCCAAGAATGATCAGACTAGGTCAAAGTTCCAATAAGCTTGATATTCATGCTTCAGTGGCACAAAACTCAATAAATCCGATCAATACACATGCATTCTCTCCCTATCAATAAAAGATCTTCTTGAAATTATTAGCATTACATAGGAGATTACCATCACTATGCCAGAAGCACAGCCATATCCAAATAATCACTTTCACTAAGTCAGCCCTTACCCCAGAGTCCAGATCAATATAAGTCTCCATCTCTCATGTGGGGTATGTGATCCACCTCTAAAGTGTTGGATCATATCATATATATGTAGGGTTCAAATTTACTCCCACCCACCCATGTGGCTACCAAATTTGTGCATACATATGTATGAGAATACAAACTTCTCCATGCTTAAGAGTACATACATTCGTTATGTAAGGTTACCATTTAGAAATCAAATGGTAGAGAAATTCTAAATTGGTCTCTAAGATTATCTCTTGCAACACCAAAAATTAGGGTAATACCAAACAAGGAAGAGATGCATCACTTTCTTTTTTTCTTTTCTTTTCTTCTTCTTCTTCTTCATCTTTCTTTTTCTTTTTCTTTTTCTTTTTCTTCTCTCTCTCTTTTTTTTTTTTCCTGGATTTGAGGTTCGTTCGGGCCAGATGCTGCTCGACTACATCCTCAAGAGAGCTTTTATATAATTAATATAGGTAAGGCTTTACTCCTGGCTCTGAGGAGATTCAAACTCTGACCTCTTGCAAGAAAGAGATGCATCACTTCCATTTCATGTGAAGAGGAAATCATTCAAGACCCATATGTGCAATGAAAAGAGGTTAATTACAATTTTCTTTCACATCCCAATGTTGTCAAATTGATCATTAGAAGAACAAAGGATTTAGAGCGTAGACAGCCTAAAATGGTGCTACTGCTTCAATGAATACCAGAAAGACAACCTTAACTTTGCTAGGACACATACCAAGTTCTCCAAGCCAATAGAACTGAAGTTGCAACTTCTCATAACAAGGTTTTCTAAAACTCTACACTCAAGTGTAGTGGGAGTTCTAGCTAGGGAGTGAAGGCTGAAATTTCAGTTCTAGCTTCCTCCCCTACAATTTGTTTATATTCGTGAATTTAGGTAGTCTCACCCCTGAATGTGGTCAACTTCGAAGAATGGCAACCCAGGTCTTTTGGCCATGAAATATGCCTCGGTACATTTTCCATAATAAAAGTTTATCTTCTCCATAAGAGATGGGGCAAGTAATGGTGTTAAGTGCTAGTTCAATTGAGGCTATATACTATTTTTTTGTTGCCAAGATCAAATTTCATTGGCATCCCTTGAAAAACAAACTATTGCCCATTCATCTGGCAAATAAGGGAAATTGGCTCTAACGTTAATTTCATGTCAAGATATTTTTCTCTATTAGAAAATATAAGATTTGACTGACCAAAAGTGGAGGTGGAGCGTATTCATATAAAGAAAAGAGAATGAGAGAAAAATATAACAGTAATTTTCATCTGGACCCCCTAAGGTTTGGTCCAAGTCACTTTAGTCCAGTTTAAGTTTTCTTTTGCATATGGCTCCCCTGTAGTTTCAATAAATGATTAAATAAGGACAAGTTAAACAGAAATTGTTAATTTAATTAAATTTGTGACAAAAATACCCTCGTTTGGAATTTTTTATTTTTTATTTTTTATTTGTGCTTTGTCCCACGAACGCTTCTTCTTCAGCATCGAATTTTCAAGCGAGAAGGGAAACCCTAACAGCAATAACTTAACTCTGATCGTTCTGAATTCAGTTCGGATAGGGATAATTTGGTTGATGAAGTTTCTTAAGCATATACATTCCAAATCACAACCTCTCAAACCCTAAAAAACATCAAAATGGAAGTCATGAGGAACAATTTTCAATTCGATTATGATCTGAGATGAAAGATTATTCCTCAGATACCATACCTATTCTAACCACTGGTTCTCTGAGAAAAAAAATTCAAAACGATGAATCCACAATCCAAGAAAAACGAAACAAGAGCACCTACAAAAACGAAAAAAGAAAGTCAAAAGCCAAAAAAAAAAAAAAAAGAACTGACTTTTTCTATCTAACTGTAGAGGAACTTCAACTCGAATCCATCTAAAATAGAAGGAAAAAAAAATCGAAAAAAGAAGAAGAAGAAAGACCATCAAACAAAGTCAGAAACTGAAAAAAAATTAAAAACTATAAATGGGTATATTCATGTATTCAATAATCTCCCACAAAAAAAGAACCGATTGTTAAAAGATTCTTGCCTCTGCGATTCTACAGAATGAAGCAAAATATCCACTTCCAAGAAAAATATCAACTGATCCAAGCTTGAAACATGAGAAAGGTAACACTTTTGAAGAGCGGTTACCCCGGTTGCAGATAGAGACCAGCAGTAGTAGTAGAAGAAGAGTAAGTCGTCCTCATTTTCTTTTTTTGTGCAGTCGCATGAGGATCACAGATATGGTTTTGATCTCCAAATGTGGCTCACTCTCGATCTTCTTCTTCGATGGAGATGTATTCCGATTCCGACCGATAACTGTAAAAAGGGAATCGATAACTGTAAAAAGGGAATCGATGACTGTTTATTATTTATTTATTTTACGGTATTTACTTTAGTATATTAAAATTAAAATTAAAATAAATAAATCCAAACGACACAAAGGTATTTTTGTCACAAATTTAATTAAATTAATAGTTTCTGTTTAACTTGTCCTTATTTAATCATTTATTGAAACTACAGGGGAGCCATATGCAAAAGAAAACTTAAACTGGACTAAAAGTGACTTGGACCAAACCTCAGGGGGTCCAGATGAAAATTACCCAAAATATAATGCAACCTTTTCTATGACGTTTCAGCCGACAGCGGAGACAACCGAGGAAACTAATATTCGTAATAGTGATAGCGTAGGCTAAACCGTGTTACGTTCCAAACCTTTATGATTACTGCCTCTATCGGCCTCTTTTTAACCTCAAAAAAGTTTCTGAATCCTCTACAGAAGTCTAAAGCTTTCATTCCTGTTTATCTCTGTTATGTTTTCTTTTTGTTTCTGTGATCGAAATATCATGTCCTAATTGTATGTACCGAATGCAAACAAGAGAATCACACACGAGAGAGAGATTGATGACGGAGTTCAGCATTAGATGCCTACATCTCTGGGATTCAAGACTGAATCCAATCCACTATTTGTCCAAGACATTACAGGTAAGGGAAGAAAGAAAGAACATACAGATAACACCTGATACAGGTAGTCAATGAAGCCAATACTTCCACCGAGTACTCTTCTAGCTTCAATGATCAAAAGCCCCAACATAGAACCACCAAGAACCACCAAGAAGCCATTACCGCAGGATCTTGAAGATGAATACAACCATGAAAGCTCCAGAGAGAACTCGAAACACGAAGAACAGAAACCTCAAAAATCGATTTGCACATATGACTTGAACCAAGCCATAAGCCCACATATACATAATCCCGAACCAACTTGAACCAAACGGTTCAATTGAAAACATCACTTAAAATAGGAATGGTCCAGATTACCCCTAACAGTTTCTTGAAGATGAAAGCTACTGGGGAAAAGAGATATGCTCCATGATAGCTGCCAGGCAGATTTTTATTTGCAGCAGCAGCTGCCTGTCGACGGCTCAGATTGAGCCACATAATCAAGATTATATCGAATAGTTATAAAAGAGAAAGGAGGGGTATATATGTAAATATAATAAATTATCATTTTATCTAAAAGTTTAAAAGTCTTCAAATTTACAAATCAATCCTTCGAACTGACCAAATCCCTAACTTCCCAAACTCCTTTGTGCGCTCCGCCTCTTCATCGTTCCACCACCACCTCCACCTGCAAACTTCGCCGGTAACTTTCATCCAGAAGGACTTTTTGATGGGAACAAGGCCACTGCAAATACGAAAAAAGGTTTAGACCCTATGATTCAACTGTGGCACACAAATGGAAGATGCCCAGAAAATACCATACTGATCAGAAGAACAAAGAAAGACGACATTCTCCGAGCAAGCTAATGAGTTCAACTTGTCTCAGATCTGGATCTTGGGTGGTTCCTTTGGTCAAGATCTCAACAACAATGAAGCTGGTTGGCAGTTATTATTTCTCTGTAATGTGTTAAGAACATTTCCGTTGTAAAAGGGGCTCAAGACACCTCTTGTGGATTCTCTGTTGGCTGAGATTTTTCATCTCTATATTTACAAAATGCAGGTTAGCCCAGATCTGTACGCAGACAACAGCACGAGACTCTTCACCTATTGGACTGTATGCCATTATTTTCTTTTCAATCTTATATATTTATATTATCTTCTTCCTTTAGCTCACCGTGTTTCTGCTTTTTGTGTGTTCAGAATGATGCTTATCAAGCCATGGGTTGTTACAACCTGCTCTGCTCTAGCTTTATTCAGATCAACAGTCAAATAGTAATGGGTGCAAGCATCTTTCCCCGTATGTGGCTACCATGACTCCCAATATGACATCAGTATTTTTCTCTGTTTGTATTGCACCGAAACTCCCAATCACGAGATATTTTTTATAAGGAGGATTCAATCTCTTGGAAAAAAAATACTGAGAATATAGAGTAACGGAAGAATCACTGGCAAGTATAAAAAGGCATTTGATAAAAGCAGGTGGCGGTGGTGGAACGATGAGCAGGCGATGAGGAGGCGGAACGCACAAAGGGTTTGGGAATTGGGTCGGTTTAAGGGATTGATTTTGTAAATTTCAAAACTTTTAAACTTTTAGATAAAATAATAACTTACTATATTTACATATATACCCCTCCTTTCTCTTTTACAACCGTCCGATATAATCTTGATTATGTGGCTCAATCTGAGCTGTTGCTGCTTGCTGCTGCCGCAAATAAAAATCCCGTTTGTCATTTATTATATTTTTATTATGTTGGTATGTTCCAACACCGTAGATTAATTAAAAAATTAGTAATGTTTTGATCCATAACTGGGTTAAAACTCATTTCCTTCCATCCGTCCGTCTCTCATATGGTGGAATTACACTGAGCAAACGAGGAATGACCGAGAGAGACGCTCTGCAACTAGGGTTCTCTGGTTGCATGTTTTGCATGCTGGTGAAGGCGAAGGTCCCTCCCCTATTCGGTCCTAGTATTGAGTCCCTTATATGTGTCTTGTGATCACCGACTGCTTTCACCAATCTGAGCTTTCGTCTCTCATCTTAGACACTTCATGCAACAATTGTCACTTCTCGCAGCGTTAACTCCACTGGTTTTCTACTGAACTGCGTGCTATTCCATTCCTGGCTTTTCTATTCGAAGATCGTGCTCTCTTGCTTCTGATCTGCAATTAGCCTGCCATGATCTGATGGGATCTCTTATTTTACGGAACTCTGTCCTTGATCAGCTAGCGGGGTGGCATTAGTTGCCTGCATGTTAAGTTTCTTCCTTCCTAACCTGGCAATCGATCATTTACTCGGTGGTAGACATGCTTCAGGTATGTCTTTTCCACCATTCAATTTACTGTGTTTCCCTATGCTTGCTTGAATTATTTCAATCCACGCTCAATAAGTATTGGTCGGAAGTCTTAGACGGATGTTTCTATGCAGTCAATAAATAGTCTGGTTTGTCTAGAGTAGTGCGGTTTCTACTCCTTTGCTGGCAGTGATTCTTGTGTTTATGCCACGATTCTACTATGTTGTGCTATGGGATTTGTCAACTTACGGCGGTGCATGTAGTTGCACTGGGCTCGCGATGGGTTATGGATGAGATTTCTTCTCTTCTTTGTGGTATTTATGTTCTTTGTGTAAGAATATTTCTATCCAAGATCGCATAGATCGACTAAAAACACCTTAGTATAATAATGACACAAGATGATGATGAGCATACCTTTCTATGGTTCTATTGGAGACAAAGCGCAGCGGAATATCTTCTTTATGTCTCCCACTAGGAACAAACTTAAGGTGGAAGTTGATTCTATGATCAACTTGATGTTGGATATTCTCCTCTAGACTCCTCCCTATTCACTGGCTTGATGGTATATCCTTTTTGACTAAGCAGATGTGATTGTGATTATGATTAGGGTTAGAGGAGGGACCTAGCATCCTTTATATAGGCAAATCCATTAGATCGTCCATCAAGATCTAACGGTTCCTATTAGCCCACACTAGCCAGTCCATATAAGAGTTCTAGTAACCGTATATTACCCATATCAGACCAATAAGAAACCAAATCAAAGTGTAACACAATCAATGAAGCCCACCTTATGTGGAATATTCGATTAATATTCTAACATTCTCCCACTTGGGCTATATTGATTGTGACACAATCGAGTAAAACAAAACATCTCCTTTGTTTTAAGAAAACATTTGAAAAAGATACGTTGAAAACATTTTGACTTTTATGTGCACAACTTTATATTGGTCTAAGGATAATCCTAGAGCTCAATCCCTTCACATAGAGCCTTAAGTACCGAATCATGGCAGTAACTGTATCTTTTATGTAACACAGGACCATCCATGGTCACAAATACTCTTAACTTTACTGAAAATGGATGCAATATGGTAGTGTGGCAACTAATGACACTTTATAGAAATCCTCATGTGTCATTCTGTTGTCAATCCAAATCTCTCACTTTATAATTCCCACGAACCTGACTCAATGCCACGAGAGAATATACTTTATGGTTCCCATGAACCTGTGACTCAATGCCACAAAAGAATATACTTTACAGTTCCTACGAACCTGTGACTCAATGCCACGAAAGCATGTACATTATGGTTTGAACCTGTGACTCAATGCCACAAAAAATGAGATTATATGTACATTATGGTTCCTACAAACCTGTGTCATCTTTATAACTTGAGTTTTAACTTTATGTGTTACATGACACACCTTAAGGCTAATACATGAATGCTTTAGCTTTTTCTTAAGGTTAACACATACCTTAAGACTTTCATAACATGCAACATGATAATAATGTGAAGATTAATATGTCACCAAAGAACTTTATTGAATTCAAATAAATTATCAGTGCATACAAGAGACAAGTACAGATAGAATTCCTTATTACACAATAGAGCAAAATTCTCAAACTCCCACTAAACAACCGCATCTAAGGTTTCTCCTAAACCCATAGTTACCGCATGTCTATCAAAGACGTCTGGGCAGGGACCCTTAGTTAGGGAATCTATAACCATATTATCTGTACAAATATGCTCTACTGTGGTGTCACCTTCTTTAACCTTTTTTTTAATAGTCAAATACTTAATTTCCATGTGTTTAGACCCTGTGATACCCTTATTGTTATTAACAAACAACACAGCAGAATTGTTATCACAGTACAACTGGATAGATCTATCCACAATAAAAAAATGTCAACTGTCTAATGAGGTTCCTTAACCAAACAGCTTTTTCTTTAGTGGTCAAATACTCGACCATCATGTATTTAGACCCTATGATCACACATTTCTTGTTGTTAATAAACAACACAACTGAATTGTGATCATAGTACAACTGGATGGGTCTATCCAGAATGTTAAAATAGAACTGTCAATTATCTGATGAGATTCTTTAGTCAAACAATTTGAGTAACTGCCCCATAATATGTAGCAAACTCAACCTATATGATGAAATAAGTAATTTTACCTTATTTCACACTTTTCACGATATTATCCCTCCTGCCATCAAGGAAAACAATTTAAAATGGACTTCTTATTATCCGGACAATTAGCGAGGTCAAATCTATATATATATATATATATATATACCTTAATGCTATAGGTCTGAAACAAGCTTGTAGATTATCTTATCATCAATTGTCCTCTTCAAGTATCTCAAGATAAGATACTTTCTTCAATTGTTCTCTCTCAGTATCCTTTATAGGACAACTGTAATAAGCTCAGTGTATCTCCCTTGAGAATCAAAACCATTATCAAGTATGCAATCTAGCATACTGAACTTCTTTAAATATAAATTATATATGCCTTCTAAGAAAGATCCAATAAATAGCATGAACAATCCCTATGGATCTCAATGCCCAAGACAAACATGCCTTACCAAGGTCTTTTATATCATAATTCTCAAATAATAATTGCTCGGTCTTTATGCAATAGGCCAACGTCACTACTAGTGAGCAAAATATTATCAACATAAATAATGAGAAAGATAAAATTTCTCCCACTAACCTTGCCATATATATATATTGATCTACAAGTTTCTCAACAAAATCGAATGAAGTCACAACATTATCAATCTTTAAACACCATAGTTGGAAGCTTACTTAAAACCACAAATTAGACTTCTTGAGTTTACACCAAGATGATTAAAATCATCAACCGCAAAATCCTCAGGCTAAATGACATGGACTTCTTTATTAAGGTTTTCAATTAGAAAGGCAATCTTCACATCTATTTGGTATAACTCTAAAAGAGTCTTTAGAAGAGATAGGTGAGAAAATTTCACTAGTCAACTTCCTCTTTATGAGTAAACTCTTTAGCTGCCAGTCTGGTTTTAAACCTTACAATCTTTCTTTATGAATATTTATTAGTCTTATACACCCACTTAAAATAAATGGGTTTAAAGCATTTGGGCAACTTAATAAGCTTCCCAAACATCATTATGTCTCATCAACTATATCATATATCTTGTTGCACCCAATCACAAATCTAATTAAAGACAACTTTTTAGTAACTGGGTCAACCGTAATGCCAATGTTATATTCATGTTCATTATATCAAGTAGTCTGGGAACAAGCTACATTTCTTGGCTATATCAAACTCCAGAAATATATTTAAGCATTCACAATTCTGTTGTCTTAACAATGATGGTAAAACAAGATAGGAGTAAGAAACAAATTAACAATGAAAAACTTTTATGTTCCAACTTCTGCAATACTGGATTATTCAACCTTAGATTTGCAGAACAACTCAAATGCTAAAATGGTTTAAGTTAGATTTATGAATAATTTGCAATGGAAAAGGGAGTAAAAAAGAACATATTTGGAAATGAACATGATCAAGGATATAAGAGGCTGTTATCAAGGCTTCACCTTATAAAAAATAATTCAGACAAAATAGTTTTCCTACCATACTGTTCACTATGTCCACAAGGCCTTTCGGTTACACAATTTTGCTCGGGACTATCAAACATAGTGAACAAACCAACTATATCCGAATCTTCCGAGTATTTGGCGAATGGGCCCTTAAGCTGTCTAGCATCCTCATATCAGCCATAATACTCTCATCCCCGGTCAGATCTAACAATTTCTTAACTTCAGTCTAAAAAAATTCTTGAAGATCTTAGAGATTTAGATTATTCTTTAATTGAATACAAAAACCATATTAAGAGTGGTCATCAATAAATATGATGATATAATAATTTATACGCAAGGTGGCGGAATAAGGACCACTATATAGACACCAGTACTGAATGGGACAAGAGAAAATCAAATCTTTAAACAAGAACCAAATAATCATAACTTTCATTTTCGCACTTAGTTAACCAGACCTTATACTCAATGCAACTTTTACTTACAACAATCATCTCTATTTATAAGGAAGTTTTCACAGGTCCCAAATTGTTAATCTGACCGGACTCTTTGTCTTTACCCTGAACATTTTTATGAGTATTGATGCTTATAAGAACAAAGTTTCTTCTTGAAAAAAGGTATTGGTCTTTATAATTCCAAACTCAGTAGAGGATGCAAAGGGCATTGATGGATAATAGCAATGGTAATAAAAGAAACATTAGGAATCATGAGTTTTATCTTAAAAAATAATCATCCTGATGAAATAATCCCTAACTCCTCCAAAACCATCACACCTTATGATAAAAAACTCTTACAGAAATATACTTATTTCAACACTAGATGAGACTTAGTATCTTTACGCTACTGCATTCAACAATTTCAAAACAGTGCATTCAGTGGGTAAACAATTCATCAAGTGTTCCTTGATGGACTTCTTAATGGGCAATAAAAGGACATAACTACTTTTCACCTTTGAAAAAATCAACTTTTATCTTCTATACTCTTATGAGTCATATCCATCAGTTACTCAGTAACAAAGAATGTGTGGTTAACAACACATCATCTACAATTTCTTGAAGTTTGACTTTATAAGAATCTCAACAACAATCATATTGTTATTGATGCGGATCACTTATGCTTCTAGATCCGGCTGAGTCACCTCTCGTATCCGGGACGATGAGTCCTGCAAAAAAGGTTAGATGCGGGCCGGCTTGTGTGCCGGGCAACCGCCTCCGATGATGAAGTCAGACAACGAAGAGCGAGAGGTCTTGTGCCAATAGTACACAAGAATAGACTAAGTGTGTATTGGGATGCTTACCGAAGGGGTAGATCCGTGCATTTATAGTGTGGGTGTTACCTTTTACGTATTTGGTAAGTTGACCCGACAGGAGCCGTTACCCATCCGGAGATCTCGCCTTTCTGTTATTAGTCCCCACCTCAGTCGGTAGCGGAGTTGACTGTCCTTACTAGGAGAGTACCTTATTTGGGATGTGTGTCCCGTTCATCTCAGTCGGTAACGTCCCGACTACATATATAAAGCCCCACTCGGGTTATACCCGTTTTAACCATAGAGGTTTCATATCATAAGCCCCCTATCCCGATCATTGTGTGCAAAGTTCGGGATAGTAACAAGGTTCCATCTTGACGTCTGAACTGATGATTATTCGAGAAATTCCCCGGCCCCTGAACGGAGTATCGTCCGCTCTTGCTGTTTGTGCAAAGTTCGGGATAGTAATGAGGTTCCATCCGGTCTGGACAGATGATTATTCGGGAATTTACCCGATCCTTGAATGGAGTATCGTCTGCTCTTGCTGTTTGTGCAAAGTTCGGGATAGTAATGAGGTTCCATCCGGTCCGGAACAGATGATTATTCGGGAATTTACCCGATCCTTGAATGGAGTATCGTCTGCTCTTGCTGTTACTCCACGTTAGTCGGGAAGTATTAAAAACATTAACTCAAGATGCATTAAATGCTCGTCATGAAGTGACCGGCCGTTTTTTCCTTTTTGTAACGGCTCCTCGAGTTCCTCACCCAGTCTGCAGATGACACGTCAAATGCTACGAGTAGGCTCATCATGAGCGTTTTCGGGAGTCGAACCGTCTTCCTTTCGTAACCGTTGATCATCAATGGGTTTAACTGTTCCATCAAAAGGTGTAGCGCCTCATTCGGTTTGTATAAATAGGGGTTCTCCTCTTCATTTCCTTTTACAACGCTTGCTCTGCTCTCGACCAAGAACTGATCCCGCCCATCTCTCAACGTCTCTTAAGTTCCCGTCTTCAATCAGTAAGTTTTCTTCCTCATTCCTCATGGCACCGAGAAAATATAAGGCCCCGAAGAGACCAAAAGTCAGTTTGAGGGGTTTTAGGCATCAGCCTAAGGTTCCCATTCCCGTCTACTGGGAGAAACGTCGTCGAGCCGAGGGATACACTAGTGAAGGTGATAGTGACCAAACCCGGAAATTCAACCTTACCGGGGATCGTCTCAAGGATCTTCACGAACAAACCTCAGAGGAGCGATCTGGTTCCTCTAGCAGTTCTACCGAAGACGATGACCCGCGGGTTGCTTGGGAGATTCATGAGATGTTCCGTAAGGACAGAGAAAAACATGAAGCTCAAACCCAGACCATTCCAGCGGTTCAGGGCGAAGTAGAACCCGAGATAGAGGCCATTCCCAGTGTTGAGTCCCGAGAAGGTCCTGACCGGGATTCAAACTTGAATCCAGCCATTGTTTCTGAGTCTGCTACCGCTTCCGTTGAAAGCGTTTTGAGACCCGAGTCCACTGCCACATCCCAGGATCCTCCGGCTTCAACTTCACAAGCTTTTCCACATACAGACATTCCATCTACCTCCCGGTCGTCAAGATCGAAAGCTCCTCCTCGTCCACCTTTTCAACGCCCAAGCGGCTTTCGGGGGCCCATTCCTCGTAAGCCCGATCGCAAAAAACTGGACTTTGCTGCTCTAGCGTTGGCCGAGTCTGAGCCTCTGCCGCTCTAGCGTTGGCCGAGTCTGAGCCTCTAAGTCCTTGGCTTGTCGATTTTGTCCAAAACACCTCGGGACCAGAGTTTTATCTCTGTTCCCTTTTTCCTGAAGATTTAGAAAGGTTTAAACTTAGCTTTGGTGTACCCGAGGGATACCAAGTCATTCTCCCGACGGATAGTCAGAGAGAGAACAGCCCTCCGAAGGGATTTTATCCCTTGTACTACGATGCCTTCATCGGGGGGCTGCGTCTTCCTCTGCACGATCTTTTTGTTGATGTGCTTGACCACTACGGGCTTAGCCCGTCTAATTTGAGCCCGAACAGTTGGCGGATCATGATCGGGTTCATCAGCTTCTGTAAGGCCCTAGGAGTCTTCCCGACTTTCAGCCTATTCCATCATTACTACTCCCTTCATCCTCACAGCCAACGTGGTTGGTTTTTTCTATCCAAGAGAATTTCCCCTTCTCAAGGGAATTTTATTTTGAAAGACTCCCTCTCGTCTACCACCAAGAAGTGGCGGGAGTTTTATCTTTTCTTCAAGCCACCTTCTCCCGAGCCCTTCCGTACTCAATTCCAAGAAGTTCCCAAGGGGAAGATCTGTGAAATCCCCCGGATTTCTAACCCGTTAACCTATGGTTTCAGGACCGCGAACCCGGGCCTTGAGTCGGCAACAACTGTGGACCATTCGAGTTGAGCCCGAAGGTTCGGAGGAGGACCAAATGATCGTGGATGAACCTAGTGATGATTTGATAACTCTCATGGAGTTTAAAAGAAGAGAGAAGATTCATCACGATGGTGTTAAAAGGCGGTTTTGGCATATTCGTAAATCGGCGATGGATAATCCAATGGAGACAAATAAGGTATCAAATCGAAGATCGTCGAAATACCTTTCCAACGAGCTAAAATTCACTGAATTCCGAGTCCGTTTGGGGGTCCAACCATGGACGGAAAGTTGGGCCGGTTGGGTGAACCAATCCCCCACCCTATTTTCTTTTTAGGGGCAAAAACGGAATTTCGGATTCTTAAACCCTATTTTATGTTTTAACTCATCCGTAGCCGCTTTTTATTTTACAAGAACGACTTTGAGGCTGCGGGAAGAGGAGAAACGAAAGAGGGGGCGATTTCCATTCTTCCGGAGGCATTCTGTGATTCGAATCTTCAAGAAAATTTCAAGAAAGGTTAGTTTTATTTAATCCTTCTCTTACTCACAATTTTGTGAGTATTTTCTCTCCTTCCCTTTTGAGGAATCTTGAAAGGGAAGCATGTTTAGGTTGATAGCTTATTTCTCAATTTTCATTTTAATGTCGCTTTCTAATAAATGAGTTATTGGTGCAATCCCATGATAAGGGTGATTCATTTTGACTCTCTAGGTTACCCACGGGTGATTTATGAGAGTCAATTTGGGGCACTTTGATTTAGGTCAAATTAAATTAAATTGAGAACACCCTTGTGATCTCTTTATTTCCAATTAATTTTTCCCCACAATTTCATTTCATTTCGACTTCAATTAAAGACAAAATTATAACTTTTAGCCGATTTAGGTTAAAAGGGTGAGTTAAAACCTAGAGTTCTATTTGGGGTTGTTACGGGAATATTTTTACATATTTTACTAAACCCAAATTAATTCTTATTTTTATTTGGTTAATCCTTTTGCATGATTAGGATAAATTACCCAAAGTTTATTTCCTTGTGGGAAGAGATATTGATCTGTGGAGAAATACCAAAGTAAAAGGTGAGGAATAACCAACCCATTATATTGATTTGATTGTTGTTGTTTTATATCTTTTGATAAATATGAATTGTCATAATATATGTTTATCATTATTACTTATGATGTTGCTTCTTGCTGTGAAATATATTAATGTTGTTATGATATGGAATGTGAATGTATGTGAAGGGAGAAGAGAAATATTATTATTTCTTCTACCTTGTATTATCTCGTTTGGGTTGTGGGTTCGCCCATCGCCCTAGTTATATGATTGCTTAGTTGTGGTTGGAGAATGGGGAATGCCCTTTTGGCATTTCTCGCCATAGGATACCGAGAGGAGGCGGTATGGGACGCATTCCTATGGTGCCCTTGGCGCTTTCCCTAACTACTGGTTGGCATATTTAGGGCATGTCTAGAAGTGTTGGGCTAGGTGACCTCTTGAGTACTACTACTCTTCCGGCAGGGGTATTGAAGCCGGTTAACCCGTGATGGTAGTGGCTGGGTCCTGTATCGAGCAGGCCCACTATCATCATTGAGAGGTAGGGTTGCATATAACAGATAAGGGCTCATGGGCACTCAAGACCGGTGAAACGACCCGTGAGAGGACATGGAGATCATCCTGTCTATTATATGTGGATGATCACTGGGTTAAGGGATGTAATCCAACAGATGCCTCCCGTTGAGGATTACATTCATAGGTGGGAAGGTATTGAACCAACAGAGCACTAGGCGTGAGGGGAGATATCCGGACCATTGTAGTACGAGATCTGTATGACCCCGCACCGGGCTTAGGTTTGTCCCTGACACGCGCCAGATCTTATGCCAATGGTGATGTGAGAGAGTGGTGACTTAATCCCCAACCATGGCTCGATGAGACTTTACCCAACAACCGCGGAGAACCCAACAGACGTGCTTAAGTGCCGTGAGGGAAGAGTGATGAGACTGCCCAAAGAAGACTGGTGTTTGACTTAATGCGTGTCTACTTTAGAGACTACATTATAGAGTTAGGAATCTCATATCATCACTTTGCATTTGTTTATTTATATTATTAAATACATGTTTGTCTTATGAATGTTGAAATTGGAATTGTATGAAGATATGATGTGATTGTGTTACCTCACTGAGTTCTATGAACTCATTCCTTTATTTTGTTATTTCTTTAGACTGTTCTACAGGTCATGAGGACCCCTTTTTCGTTGAGGATCCCTTATCAGGTGGTTACCCAGACGGTGAAATTGGAGACAAAGTGGAGGCTCATGACTCTTCCTGTTCCTGCCAAGACTGCTCTTATGGAGAGTCTTTTCCTTAGAATTCTTTAGATTATTTCCGCTGCAACATTATATATTCTTTCTTTTCGTATAACTCTGATGTTCAGTTTTGAAAGGATTTTGAATATTGTAATCCTTTCTTTTCATTTTTGATTATTAAATACTTGAACTGATTTATCTCTGGTCCATTTAAATTTACTTTATCATGTATTGTATGGAATTGTCCCTGAACCTAGATCTTGCGGTGTATCACCCCCACGGGTATTCGGGTAGGGGGGGGGGGGGGGGGGGGCGGCGGCCCGGGGGGGGGGGGGGGTGACCGGACCGCGGGGGGGGGGGGGGGGCCCCCCCCAAAACCCCCCCGGCCCCCCCCCCCCGGGGGGGGCACCCGGGGCCCCCGGGCGGGGGGGGCGGGCCGGGGGCCCCCCCCCCCCCCCCCCCCCCCTCCCCCTCTAGCCGACTATCTCCTGAGGTAATAACGATCGGGACTGATAAAAGTCCGAAGAAGAAAGCTCCTTCCTTGGGAGATGAGAAAAGTAAAGCGGACGGCCTTCCTCGCCTTCCAAAAAGGGTTCGTATCGACGAACCTGCCCGGGAGATCGCCCCCTCCTCTTCAGCAGGTGATCTCGGTCTTAACACCGTTTTCGGTGATTCCGGTAAGCGAACACAGTGGCTGAATGAGGCCACAAATGATGTTGATCAAATGTATCTACGTAATCTCCCCGAATAGGGAGTTTTTCAATGAAGGATTCAGGTACCTTTCTTAACTCATCTGTCTTTTTCTCCCGCCTCTTGATTTTCATTCTTCTTATCCGGGAAGCATTTCTTCTTCAGGTACGTTGCTGGTGTTGTGCACATATTTTCCGAGTCTCTCCGTAGGGCTCGGGACCAAGCTAAGCAGTTAGCGCTGGCCGAACAGCTCCACGGGGAGTCGAACGTTCGGGCCCGTACTGCTATAACCGAAAAGGAAGAGGCGGAGAAGAAGCTGAAAGAGGTCGAAGAGAAAGCGGCCAAGCTGAAGAAGGAAAGGGATGTCCTTTCCAAAAGCAAAAGTAAATATAAAGGAAAGGTCAATGACCTGGAAGAGAGAGTCGGGAAGGTTACTGAAGATTTGAGGGCGTCTGAGGCCCTCTTGGTGGCGGAGAAGAATGAAAATGCCCAACTGAGAGACAAGTTAAAGGAGTTGGAGTCCTCGGGACCTGAAGCCTCTAGACGGGGTGTGTTGGAGGAATACTTCATGACTCGAGAATTTAAAAGTCTCACTTTGACTATTGCTACTCCCGCCTTCAAGAGAGGTATGCGCGTTGCCTTTAAGAAGGCTCTGGAGCAGAAGGATCTTCCTCGTCCCCTAGAGTTGGAGAAGCTCTTGGACCCTCTGGTTTATGATGAGCTCAATCGCCCTCGTCCCGAAGGTCTCCCCGAGCTTGAAGTCTTCCCTTTTCCCGATGCTATGGATTATATTGATCCTCTTCCCCAACCTTCTCCCGAGGACGAAGTAGGAGGGGAGGGTGAAGATGAAGGAACAACAGCTCGAGAAGAGGTTAGCGAGCTACAAGATGAACAAGATCGGGGAGAGGAAGAGGTCCAAGGTTCCCCTGCTGATACCGTAGGTATGCTGGAGTCCCTTGAAGGCGCGATTGAACTGGCTACCGGAGAAGATCTTCCCGGGAGTCCTTCTGTGAAGATTGACTAAGGCTCGTTGAGACTTAGAGATATTGTAATCATCTTTGATTTTCCTTTTTGTCCCGCCCTTAAATATTGTAATCCTTTTGTGAATGAATCAAATTTTCCTCTATTTTTTGTTGCACATAAGTGACCAAACAGCTTCCCTCTGCAGATTAACGAGATAGACCCGAGTGACTTGTGTCTCTTAAGAGACGTAAATTCCTTAATCAATCAGTCGGATGTGACCCGAATGACTTGTATCTTTTTAAGAAAAGATGTAAGTTCCTTCAAAAAAGGAGTAATCAATCAATCGAGTGTGACCCGAATGTCTTGTATCTTTTTAAGAAAAGATGTAAGTTCCTTTAAAAAGGAGTAATCAATCAATCGGGTGTGACCCGAATTACTTGTATCTTTTTAAGAAAAGATGTAAGTTCCTTTAAAAAAGGAGTAATCAATCAATCGGGTGTGACCCAAATGTCTTGTATCTTTTTAAGAAAAGATGTAAGTTCCTTTAAAAAGGAGTAATTAATCGGTCGTGACCCGAATGACTTGTATCTTTTTAAGAAAAGATGTAAGTTCCTTCAAAAAAGGAAAATGTCAACGGGATGGACCCGATTTTATTGTATCTCTTAAAAAGATATGGCCTTGTAATAGACGTAGACATAAATGGGACAAACCCGATGCCTATAATATTTATTGGTAGAACTTTCTTAAATTGGTGGAATTCCATGAACGATTGATTGGTTCTCCATTCTCCACATCTTTCAGTCGGTATGATCCCGGCCTTGTTTCTTTTTCTACCAGGTAAGGTCCTTCCCATGTTGGAGTTAACTTTCCTTCATTCCTCGGATCTGAAGCCCCAGTATGTCTCAAAACCAGATCTCCCGATCGGTACCTTCGGCTTTTGACCCGAGAGTTGTAGTGTTGTGCTACTCTCTTTTGATACAACAGATTCTTCTGTTGTGCTTTTGTTCGGACTTCTTGCAAAAGATCTAGGTTCTCCCTCAGACCCTGGTCATTCTGGCCTTCATTAAATACATCATATCGCAATGACCCGGCCAGCACTTCTACGGGGGCTAAGGCTTCAGTACCATAGGCTAAACAAAAAGGAGTTTCGCCCGTCGGGGTTCACACCGTAGTTCTGTATGACCAGAGTATGTCACGTCCTCCCAGCCGGTACCCTATCTAGCATACCCGAGAGTGTGATCCACAGCCCGAAGATCAGGAATCGAGTGATCAACCTCCCACATAAACAATAACATAATCATGAACAATCATAACAAAAGTGCGGAAGATAAACCATAGATCCAATAAAGAAAGAATGAATCATAAATGAATCAGAATAATAGATATAATCAGAGTGTCAAACAGATAAGTAAAGTGAGGCAAAAATCCCACTTTACAACCAGCGGAAAAGTAGCTCTAAAGAGAATAAACTAAATAAAATCTAATCCCAGTAGCTAGTACATTGGGTAACTAAATTGTTCTCCACTTTATAGACAACATCCTTATAAGTGTAAATCTCATAAATGGCACAAGGACGCTTCCACTCGATGGTCGGACTAAGCATCGTACGGAGCATAACCACTCGCGGGATCTTCAGTGTAATTGTGATAACCGCAATCACCTTCCTGGAGATATGCCTCTTCGCCTTGCGCTTCTTCATAGGGACCGTCATAGTACTCGGTACTGCGGGATAGTCTAACAAACATTGTACAATAAAGGAATGAGTTTCAAAGAAACTCGCAGAAGGCGATTAAAATCCATAATAACATAAATGGCAGGATTCCGGAACAAACATAAATGCAATATGATATGAGACAAGCAATGAATGAATGAATCTAACTCTATGTATGCTAGTCTCTATTGGCAGACATGCTTTAAGTCATAGCACCGTACTTCTTTAGGAAAGTCCACTCACATCCTCAACCATTTAAGATATCTTGGATTCTCTCACGGATCATTTCACCGGTCTTGAGCAGCCGATTGGTAATGGGTCCTTCATCCCTCAAGACAAACCATGGCAGGGGGTTAAGTCAACACACTCTCTCACAACCATTTGGTATAAGTCTTGGCGCATGTCGGGGTAAAACCTAGCCAAATGCAAGTCTTCTACTTAGTTACATCAAGTCAGATCCAGATACTTCCATTCCTCGTCCCTGACGATCCTTTCCGGTATCCTTCACACTAGAGTCCTCATAGTCCCTGACTACGGACTCATCAACCCTATTGATCATCCACATATGGTAAACGGGAAGCTCTCACGTCCTCTCACGGGTTGGTTACCGGTCTTAAGCGCCCGTGAGCCCAAGTCTAACCATATGCAACCCTACCAATAAATGGCCCCCACAATGTGATTCCTGTTCTCTCACGGGTTGGTTACCGGTCTTGAGCGCCCATGAATCCCCATTGCTACCACGGGTCGTTCGGGTCTCAATACCCCTCCGATTAGGGTCGACATAACAGGACATCCTAGCCAAACACTACTAGACAATCCTAGATATGTCATCCAACAGTTTAGGAAGGTGTCCAGAGGGCATCTCCGGAAACATCCCATAATATTCCCGTAGTAGTCCAAGGACAGAAGTGTCGAAGGACACCTCTCCTTTCCAAACCATACTTAAGCATACACATGCATCAATTCATATCATCACATATATGGTAACCTCATATATGGAAAGAAATCAATAATTGCAATCACCTTGTATATAATTGGTAAGTAAATCATACAGGAGTCAATTCAATATGAATAAGTAATGCTACTGTAATCAAAGTTATGCAACAGTAGTATATCATTGTAAGAATCTAATTTAGGAATCATATCTATGATATTCAAATATAGAAACTAGATTCATGCTATCTATGTAATTAAGGAAATAACCATCCTTACCTTTTATAACTCGCAAAGGAATCCTAAGAAATCAAGTAAGATCTTGGCAAACTTGAGAAGAAGGTCCTAAACAAGTATATACAACATATTAGGAAAGATCCCTAACAGAAAAGATACCAAAACATCCAACACGGACCAATTCTGGAGTTGCTTGTACTCATTGGTCGAGTGGATTGGTCGATCTGGTCCAATCGACCAATCAGTCGACCAATGCAGAAAACGAGCCTAAAAAAAACAGAGTTTTAAGATATGAAATCCGAATTTGGTGGTTCAAAAGGGTACTAATCAAGGGGTAAACTACATCAGCAGTATTCTAACATATAGGGGACCTCAAAACACCAATCAAATCAAGATATCAAGATCCAAATTAGGAAACAAAAAGTTACCATAATTAGATCAACCATGGATCTTGATGAATTTGAAATAGAAAACAAAGACAAGAACAATAGGAGGATGGATCATTGCTTCAGGTAAAGGTATCATGAAAACATACTTAGATCTTCAAGGAACAAGGCTTAGAAGCATAAATCTAAATAAGGAAATAAAACCTACCATATATATAACTACCATGCATCATGAAGAACACATAGTATGGTAGAAGAGAACAACTAGAAATTTATAGATTATGGATCATGGAAGGAAAACACAGTAATTAACTACTAATATGATCAATATAGAAGATCCAAAGAGATCAGAATTCAAATCAGAAGTTTAACAAAGATTAGATCATGGTTTGATCATGATTCCCTCAAAAGCTTGCAATGATCATGGTTAAGATCATTGTTCTAGCCTCAAATCCTTAGGATGATCATGAGAACATGTTCAGAGATGTTTGCAACAGAGAATGCAGCATCTCTTCTACTGTCTCAACTCAAAAAGGAAAGAAAAACAAAGATGGAGGAGAAGAAAAGAGAGTAGACATACCTTTTGATGCAAAAAGAAGAGTTTCGACGAAGATCCGTCAAGAAAACACCAAGGATGCAAGGGAGATGACTTGCAGAGGTCTTTGGTTCGTTCCAGTGAGTTTGGAGGCAGCAAATACGAAGTGGACTCGAGATTGGACTTAAATAGAGCAAGAACAACCTAATTGCCAAAGACAGCACTCATTGGTCGAGTGGATTGGTCGATCGCCGATCGACCAATCGGTCGACCAATGCTTGATCAAGAAGACCAAAACAGGGAATTGAAGGCCCAGATCAAATCCAATCCTAAAGGGGTTTTGCACACAAGTCAAGTGACTTACCTAATAGGTAGAAATGCCTTCAAACCAAGATAGAGAGCACTCCAAGTCCATCAACTAATCAGATCTTCATCAGGATTCAGTTTCCATAAATAGAACCTCATCATCAACTTTCATGGATTCGAAGCCAGACACCAAGTCCTCCACTGGGATGGCCCAAAGCTAACTTCTTACTTTACTTCGGGTCATCGGACCTACAAATAACAAGGTTTCCGGGTCAAGGTTAGGGCTGGGTTTTACAGAGTACACTCGGGAGTTCCTCGACCCACATTGCCCGGTTATCTTCCAACCTTTTCTTCATCCCATCAAGAAGTGTCCTGTTGGTGACTTCCACTTGCCCATTGCTCTGAGGATAGGCCACCGAGGCGAATCGATGTTCTATATGGTATCTCATACAGAAAGATTTGAACCCTGTGCCTTCAAATTGTTTGCCATTGTCTGTTACCAAGATCCGGGGTATCCCGAATCTATTTATTATCTTTTCTTCAAAAAACTTTTCCATCTGTTTCTCTGTGATGGAAGATAATGGTTCAGCCTCGACCCATTTTGTGAAGTAATCTATTGCAACCACCATATACTCCCGATTCTTGGGAGCTTTTGGTAGTTTCCCGACAAGGTCCATTCCCCACATCGCAAATGGTGTCGGGTTTGAGACAGATATCATAGGGACTGTTGGTAACTTCGGGACATTAGCGTGTTTCTGGCATTGTTTGCATTTGCGGACATATTCAATCGCGTCCTTTTGTACTGTAGGCCAGAATATTCCCGACCTTAATACCTTTTGTGCCAATGCCTTCCCGCCCATATGTGCACCACATATCCCCTCGTGGATCTCAGCGAGGGCATAACTTGCCCGGGATGGCCCGACACATCTCAAGAGAGGATTCGTGAACGACCTCCTATACAGCTGGTCCCCGACCATGGTGAATCGAGCGGCCTGATTCCGGACTCTTTTTGCTTCCTTTGAATCAGTTGGGAGAAGGTTGTCCCGAATATACGTAATCAGAGGTGTAGTCCAGTCTAGTTCCTTATTGATCTCAAAGGCTTCTACTTCCTTGATGCTCGGGCTGCTTAGTTCTTCAATGTAAACCGCCGAGTCCAGGTTTTTGTAGCTTGCCATTGACAATCGGGAGAGTTCGTCAGCATTTTCATTTTCTTTTCTGGGTATTTGTCGGTATGTTACCCGTTCAAAGAAAGCTTGAAACTGTCCAACCTTGACTAAATACTTAGCCATTCTTTCATCCTTTGCTTCATATTCCCCCTTGATTTGATTGACAATCAGCTGAGAATCACTTCTTACTTCCATCTCCCGAACTCTGAGGGCTCGGGCCACTCGTAAGCCTGCTATGACAGCTTCGTATTATGCTTCATTGTTTGAAGCTGGGAATTTAAACCTTATAGCATAGCTAATGGTGAAGTTCTCGGGACTACAGAGGGTCAAGCCTGCTCCCGATCCTGAAATATTGCTCGAACCATCAACATGCAGAATCCACAAGTCGGATACCCCATCCGTTGGTATTTGGTCGTTCCTCTGTGGTAGGGTGCTTTCGACAACAAAGTCAGCCAGTACCTGAGCTTTTATGGTCGTCCTCAGTCTAAACTCAATCTGGTACTTGCTAAGCTCCACGGACCACCCGACCATCCTTCCTGCCACATCAGGTCTTTGAAGTATTTTCTTTAGTGGAAAATTAGTCGGGACTATTATCGAATGTGATTGGAAGTAGGGCCTTAGTTTTCGTGATGCCACAAGAAGCGCCAACGCCTGTTTATATACGTCCGGGTACCGTGTCTCAGCATCTATAAGCACATGGCTCACATAATAGATCGGGTTCTGAATGGTGTCTCCCTTGACCAGCACTGCACTGACCGCCGTTGGCAAAATTGCAAGATAAACCGTAAGAATTTCCCCGGCTAGGGGTTGAGCCAAGACAGGCGTTGTCCCAAGGTAAGTTATAAGGTGATCAAAAGCCTGTTGGCATTCCTGTGTCCAAGTGATTGTTCCCGAGCTCGATGTAGTTTTCAAGGCTTTGAAGAACGTGTTGCACTTTTCTCCAGCTCGGGATATGAACCGATTTAAAGCGGCTACCCTCCCGGTCAAACACTGGATTTCTTTTATTGTAACGGGTGGTGCCATCTCGATCAGTGCTTGGATCTTTTCGGGATTTGCCTCGATTCTTCTTTGAGAAACCATGAACCCGAGGAACTTTCCCGAGGAAACCCCGAAAGCACATTTTTCGGGGTTCAGGCGCATTCGGTACGTTCTGAGTACATCAAATGTCTCTTCCAAGTCGGCCAAATGCCTTGCCCAAACCAAACTTTTCACGAGCTTGTCGTCTATGTAAACCTCCATGTTTCGCCCGATCTACCTTTGAAAAATTCTATTGACAGCTCTTTGATAAGTTGCCCATGCATTTTTCAAACCGAAGGGCATTACTCGGTAATAATAACTCTCCCGATCTGTCATAAAGGAAGTGTGTTTCTCATCCTCCCGACTCATCAAGATCTGGTTATATCCCGAGTATGCATCCATGAAACTAAGGACTTCGTGGCCAGCAGTGGCATCGATCAGAAGATCAATCCTCGGGAGGGGGTAACAATCCTTAGGGTAGGCTTTGTTTAAGTCAGTGTAGTCGGTACACATTCTCCATTTCCCATTCGCTTTCTTAACCATAACTACATTGGCCAGCCAGGTTGGGCATTCGATTGGTTCTATGAAACCCGACATTTCTAATTTTTCCACCTCGACCCTGATTGCTTCATGCTTTTCAATCGCAAAATTTCTTCGTCTTTGGATGATCGGGGTTGCATTTTTCTGTATCCAGAGTTTGTGCTCTGCTACCCGCCTGTCTATCCCGGGCATATCATTTGCTGACCATGCGAAGATATCCATATTTTCACACAAGAACCGAGTAAGCTCTTTCTTGAAATCTTCTGGTTGCTCCGAGCCAATAAATGTTCCCCGGTCGGGGAGAGATTGACTGAGTTGGATCCTTTCCAACTTTTCTACGGGCTCTGCCCGTTGCATGTTTTCCTCGTCGCGATCGTCTCGAACCTTGACGTTCATGGCTGTTCCCGAACTCTCTGGCTTACGTTTTTCCTTCAGGTAATTTGTATAGCATTGGCGAGAAGCCGATTGATCTGAACAACATTCCCGGACTCCTGATTCGGTCGGGAACTTTAACTTCATATGTCTGGGAGACACGACTGCCTCAAGTGCATTCAGTGTCGGTCGTCCCAAAATGACATTGTATGCCGACAGCTCCCTTACCACCATGAAGTTTACCCAAACCAAGGTATCTCGGGGTGACTTCCCGACTTTGAGATCCAGATGGATCGTTCCTTCCGCCACTGTGGAGGATCCTGCG
Organism: Hakea prostrata; assembly: GCF_041222555.1. Classification (NCBI taxonomy): domain Eukaryota; kingdom Viridiplantae; phylum Streptophyta; class Magnoliopsida; order Proteales; family Proteaceae; genus Hakea; species Hakea prostrata. The sequence goes on from NW_028291139.1 coordinate 135,079, forward strand.
AAACCATACAGTGGTGTTGACGACGGTGTCAACAGATCATCAGCCAACTTCAATCTTTTGAAGGCATCATACGAGATGAGATCAACAGAGGACCCTGTGTCCACCAAAACTCGGTGAACTTCCCGATTTGCTATTTTAACTTTGATGATAATCGCGTCATCATGTGGCGATATGACACCCTCTAAGTCTGCATCCGTAAAAGTTATTGGTTCGGGACATGCCGGATTTTGCCTTTTCTTAGGCAAATGAACAACCCCTAAGAACCGAGCCTTTTGCTTTGCTTTCTTGATCGATTCGACAGTTGGTCCCCCCATAATCACGTACACAGGCGTTTCTTCTCGATCCGCCTTTTCCTTTCCCTTGTCCGCTTTTTTGACAAGCTCCTTTGGACTTGGGGATCGTCCTCTCTTTTTTGGCGCGGGTGAGTGCGCTCGGCCCTTTCCCGACTGCTTTACATACTGACCCAGCTTTCCTTGCTGAATCAATTTCTCTATTTCGAACTTCAGATTCCGATAGCCATCCGTATGATGGCCGTAATCCTGGTGGAATCGACAATACTTTGTCATATCCCGATCCTCTGGAGGTGCACGTATCTTTCCAGGCCACTTCAATGAATTTTTATCCGGAATATTCATCAAGATTTCTGATGGCTTTGTGTTTAGAGGAGTATAGCTCATTCTCTCTTGGTCACGCTTCCATCTACTTTTTGATCTCTGATTCTTGTCACTCGGGGAAGGTTTGTCCACGTCCCGATCTGTCCTTCTGTCCCGATCTGCTTTGACTCGGGCGTTTATTACTTCATAGACACTGGCTTGCTTCTGACACCTGCGTAACAACATCCCGTACGTTCTTGGCTTGTCCGTTAATAGGACTTCCAGAAGTCTTTGGTGTGTGATACCACTCCAAAGCGCACTGTACGCAACTTGATCATCAAGCTCCTCGATCTCGATGGCAACCTCGTCGAATCTTTTCAGATAATCCCGAATAGACTCATTCCGTCCTTGTCGTATGCCAAAGAGACTATCGGATGTCTTTTTACTCCCGATCGCACTGCGGAATCGGGCTATGAATTTCTGGGCCAACTCCCTGAAATTATTTATTGATGCTGGTCGTAGACTGTTGAACCATTTAATGGCTGAGCCCTTGAGTGACGCTGGAAACGTTCTGCAGAGCAATTCATCCTCCCGACCTAGTACGGTCATCACCGATTTGAAGTAACTGATATGCTCCTTTAGATTTGTTTTCCCTTCGAAAGGGGTGAAGGTTGGCATGATAAAATTTCTAGGAAGAGGCATGTTCATGATCTCGTCCGAGAATGGCTCCCGGTCTACCACATCAAGATCTTCGTCACGATCCCGATCTTCCAACTTTCGTTCGACCTCTGCCACTCGCCTTCGCAACCAGTTCTGCCTTGTACCGTCCTCATCAGATTCGATACGTTCCTCCCTCGAACGAGGGGTTGTAGCCTCCTTCCTTTGGGATGGTGCCCGAGATGTCGAAATTCTCGACTTTGAAGGTCGGGGTTGGCTTTCCCCCTCTTCTTCCTTATCCATGATCTCCTCGACCTCCTCCCGATGACTCCTAAGGGGCAAGGATCCTGTTTTAGGTGGCAACGAGATGCGCTCTAAAGCACTGATCCTTGTCCCATTGGGTGTAGTTTGGCGTTTGCTACAATCGGGATGTGTTTCCCTTTGTTCCCGAGTATTTTTTACCCTTGGGATACGCCTTGGATGTCGGGCTCCTCGTACTGTCCTGAAGGCTCTCATTAGTCTACCCGCCTGGGTATTACGCCTTGGTCCTTGTTCGACCCCGATTTGATGCACCAAACCGCGTAATACCCCCTGCATTTCGAGCATGCCTTTTCGTATCTCATCCATATCTGCCACAATGGCCTGGTCCCGAGGACCTCGCGATGTTCCTTCTTCATTGGGATCTTCCAGAACCAGGTTGTCCGGAAGTCCCTCTTGTTCTTCGTGGATTGACGGATCAATCATTTCTTCGGGAATTACTCGATCATCCCCGGTACTTTCTTGTCGGGAACGTCCGTTAGCTCGTCGCACCATGGCTTCCAAGCTTTGTCGTTCCCACAGACGGCGTCAAACTGATGCGGATCACTTATGCTTCTGGATCCGGCTGAGTCACCTCTCGTATCCGGGACAATGAGTCCTGCAAAAAAGGTTAGATGCGGGCCGGCTTGTGTGTTGGGCAACCGCCTCCGATGATGAAGTCAGACAACGAAGAGCGAGAGGTCTTGTGCCAAAAGTACACAAGAATAGACTCAGTGTGTATTGGGATGCTTACCGAAGGGGTAGATCCGTGCATTTATAGTGTGGGTGTTTCCTTTTACGTATTTGGTAAGTTGACCCGACAGGAGCCGTTACCCATCCGGAGATCTCGCCTTTCTGTTATTAGTCCCCACCTCAGTAGGTAGCGGAGTTGACTGTCCTTACTAGGAGAGTACCTTATTTGGGATGTGCGAAAACTGATGCGGATCACTTATGCTTCTGGATCCGGCTGAGTCACCTCTCGTATCCTGGACAATGAGTCCTGCAAAAAAGGTTAGATGCGGGCCAGCTTGTGTGCCGGTTAACCGCCTCCGATGATGAAGTCAGACAACGAAGAGCGAGAGGTCTTGTGCCAAAAGTACACAAGAATAGACTCAGTGTGTATTGGGATGCTTACCGAAGGGGTATATCCGTGCATTTATAGTGTGGGTGTTACCTTTTACGTATTTGGTAAGTTGACCCGACAGGAGCCGTTACCCATCCGGAGATCTCGCCTTTCTGTTATTAGTCCCCACCTTAGTCGGTAGTGGAGTTGACTGTCCTTACTAGGAGAGTACCTTATTTGGGATGTGCGAAAACTGATGCGGATCACTTATGCTTCTGGATCCGGCTGAGTCACCTCTCGTATCCGGGACAATGAGTCCTGCAAAAAAGGTTAGATGCGGGCCGGCTTGTGTGCCGGGCAACCGCCTCCGATGATGAAGTTAGACAATGAAGAGCGAGAGGTCTTGTGCCAAAAGTACACAAGAATAGACTCAGTGTGTATTGGGATGCTTACCGAAGGGGTAGATCCGTGCATTTATGGTGTGGGTGTTACCTTTTACGTATTTGGTAAGTTGACCCGACAGGAGCTGTTACCCATCCAGAGATCTCGCCTTTCTGTTATTAGTCCCCACCTCAGTCGGTAGCGGAGTTGACTGTCCTTACTAGGAGAGTACCTTATTTGGGATGTGCGTCCCGTTCATCTCAGTCGGTAACGTCCCGACTACATATATAAAGCCCCACTCGGGTTATACCCGTTTTAACCATAGAGGTTTCATATCAGTTATAGACATAAAATATGACTAACAGAAGAGCACACATATATCATCATGAAAACACTTTTGGACAAAATTCATGACATACAGTTGTGATACTCCCTCACTTTATTAGTACTTTAATATGTAACTTATTAGTACATCACTAGAAAGAGCACACATATATCATCATGAAAACACATTTAGGCAAAATTCATGACATACAGTTGTGATACTCAATCACTTTATTAGCACTTTAATATGTAACTTATAAGTACATCACTAGAAAGAGCACACATATATCATCATGAAAACACTTTTGGGAAGAATTCATGACATACAGTTATGATACTCAATCACTTTATTAGCACTTTAATATGTAACTTATAAGTACATCACTAGAAAGAGCACACATATATCATCATGAAAACACTTTTGGGCAGAATTCATGACATACAGTTGTGATACTCAATCACTTTATTAGCACTTTAATATGTAACTTATAAGTACATCACTAGAAAGAGCACACATATATTATCATGAAAACACTTTTTTGCAGAATTCATGACATACAGTTGTGATACTCCATCACTTTATTAGCACTTTAATATGTAACTTATAAGTACATCACTTTATTATCACAATGTGGGTAACATATAACTTATAAGTGTATCACTTTAAAGAGTTCACATATATTATCATGAAAACACCTTTTGGACAGAATTCATGACATACAGTTGTGATACTCCCTTACACGTCAGCGGCCATGAGAGTATTTCAACCTTCGGAAATTTTACCACCTTTGAGTGTATAAACTTCTTAGATTAATCAACTCCCAACCAAATGCTGTACATGTCTCCCTCTTAATGCTAACACATAATTATCACCTTTGGGCGTATAAAAATGCATTAACATCAAGAGACATCCCATTACTATATATGGTTGACATTCCATAAACCCAACCATGAATGCCACTTTGGCAGTCACTCACAATCAAGCTCATGAAATTCTCATATTGGGATATACATTATGTTACCCACAAATAATATTAATACATTGTTTGGAAGAAAAAAATTCTGGATTACCAAAAGGCAATCGAAGCATGTATAAAATACATCATACATTTGCATAAAATTCTGGATTACCAGAAGTAATCAAACCCTTTATAAAGCATGCATGATATATATTTTACAATTGTATAATATCATATAAAACATGCTCACAATACAAAGCCATTTGATAAAAAAATTCATATTAAAAAAATTCACCCAACGGTGAAGTTACATATACAACATAAATATGTCATATCATGTTTCATATATATATAAGTGGAATTTGATCCTGAAAATAATTTCATTGTGTCCGGAAGGGTCCAAAACATAAATCCCCAAGAGAACGCTTTAAAGTTCCTTACGGTTTAGCCAGAAATAAAAAAATACTAAATAAATAGCATTCCAATTATCGGCTCAACCAAAACATAATATATAATATTTCACATATATAGGGGTAGAATTGGGTCTTGAAAATGGTTCAATTGAGTTCGAAATGATCCAAAATATAAAACCCCAGAAGAACGCTTTAAAATTCCTTACGGTTTGGTCAGAAATAAACAAATACTAAACATATAGTATTCTGGTTTTTATTTATTTATTAAACCGGTTCAACCAGCAAATAAAAACAGTTCAATAAAATCAAAATCTTATTAGGCCGAACCGAACTGAACCGAAACCAGCAATTGAATCGAATCTAAATTAAAACCGAATCGAAATCAAAAGTGAACCAAGAATCTAAATCAGAAATCGAATCGAATCAAAATTGAACCGAAGAATCGAAATCAGAAATCGAATCGAAATCAGCGAGTTGATTTGCTAAGTCAAAAAACGAGTTTGGTCCAAAATGGTTTAAGCAATAAATCCGGTTCACCCAAGTTAATCCATTCGGTTGGACCGACGACCGGGTCGACCCGTTTGACCTGACGGGTTCAGAATCGGGTCGCCCTAGCGGGTCATGGGTCGGGTTGACCCAAGCCGTTGACCCGGTCAAACTGCCACGTCAGCATCGCACAAATTTAAAAAAAATCAAAAAACTGCTGTCGGATTCCGGCAGCGATTGTTGGCGCGTCCGAAGTCCGATGGAGACCCATAATATATCAATTTCTTCGTTTTTCCGAGATCTACGCAATGGTAGTTTCAGATTTTCAAAATTCTTTCTAGAAAAGAAGTTATTGACCAAAAACCCCATGGTTTCGATGAAAAAATCAGGAGAAAAAATTCACAAGTTTCATAGGTTTCATTCTAGAACCCTAAGTTTATCATTCAACAATCCTATGGGTCTTTAATCAATTCTATACAGGCTCTGATACCACATGTAAGAATATTTCTATCCAAGATCGCATAGATCGACTAAAAACACCTTAGTATAATAATGACACAAGATGATGATGAGCATACCTTTCTATGGTTCTATTGGAGACGTAGCGCAACGGAATATCTTCTTTATGTCTCCCACTAGGAACGAACTTGAGGTGGAAGTTGATTCTATGATCAACTTGATGTTGGATCTTCTCCTCTAGACTCCTCCCTATTCACTGGCTTGATGGTATTTCTTTTCTGACTAAGCAGATGTGATTGTGATTGTGATTATGATTAGGGTTAGAGGAGGGACCTAGCATCCTTTATATAGGCAAATCCGTTAGATCGTCCATCAAGATCTAACGGTTCCTATTAGCCCACATTAGCCAGTCCATATAAGAGTTATAGTAACCGTATATTACCCATATCAGACCAATAAGAAACCAAATCAAAGTGTAACACAATCAATGAAGCCCACCTTTTGTGGAATATTCCTCAACTCCTCACCTGAGTGTTGTTCTCTGGACTCTCTCCAGTTTGAAGGTTCAATTTGAGTTACAGTTGCTCTTCTCGTGTGTTAAGGCTTGTATCAAAATGTTTTCCTCGCGCTGTGCTTCATCCTCCTCTACCCCCCTCTCAAGTTTACCCTTCTTGGTTGGGTAGTGGATGGCATAGTGGTTACATTGTACGATCTGCAACACTTTCTCAACAAGGCGTTTAACTCTGAGGCTTTTGAAGTTGATGGTATTTATCTAGTTGAAGGAGCAGCGGATCGGTTCACCTTGAAGTGAAGGAATGAAAAGGCTAGGAACCTGATCCTCTTTGCACAGCCCTGGAATTACAAAAGCCATTTGATCGTCTTCCAACCCTGGGATCACAGTATTCCTGCTACTATTATGCCGTTTCAATTTGCCATAAGATTCGTATCTGTAAAACCCAGCCCTAACCTTGACCCGGAAACCTTGTTATTTGTAGGTCCGATGACCCGAAGTAAAGTAAGAAGTCAGCTTTGGGCCATCCCAGTGGTGGACTTGGTGTCTGGCTTTGAATCCATGAAAGTTGATGATGAAGTTCTATTTATGGAAACTGAATCTTGATGAAGATCGGATTAGTTGATGGACTTGGAGTGCTCTTTATCTTGGTTTGAAGGCATTTCTACCTATTAGGTAAGTCACTTGGCATGTGTGCAAAGCCCCTTTAGGATTGGATTTGATCTGGGCCTTCAATTCCCTGTTTTGGATTTGCTGTCAGCATTGGTCGATCGATTGGTCGATGGACCAGTCGACCAATCCACTCGACCAATGAGTGCTGTCTTTGGCAATTAGGTTTTTTCTTGCTCTATTTAAGTCCAATCTCGAGTCCACTTCGTATTTGCTGCCTCCAAACTCTTTGGAACGAACCAAAGACCTCTGCAAGTCATCTCCCTTGCATCCTTGGTGTTTTCTTGACGGATCTTCGTCGAAACTCTTCCTTTTGCATCAAAAGGTATGTCTACACTCTCTTCTTCTCCATTATCTCTTATTTTCTTTCCTTTTTGAGTTGAGACATAGAGAGGAGATGCTGCATTCTCTCGTTGCAAACATCTCTGGACTTGTTCTCATGATCATCCTAAGGATTAGAGGCTAGAACAATGATCTTAACCATGATCATTGCAAGCTTTTGAAGGAATCATGATCAAACCATGATCAAATCTTGTTAAACTTCTGATTTGAATTCTGATCTCTGTGGATCTTCTATTCTGATCATGTGAGTAGTTAATTACTATGTTTTCTTTTCATGATCCATGATCTATCAATCTCTAGTTGTTCTCTTCTACCATACTATGTGTTCTTCATGAATCATGGTAGTTACATATATGGTAGGTTTTGTTTCCTTATTTAGATTTATGCTTTTAAGCCTATTTCCTTGAAGATCTAAGTATGTTTTCATGATACCTTTACCTGAAGCAATGATCCATCATCCTATTGTTCTTGTCTTTGATTTCTATTTCAAATTCATCAAGATCCATGGTTGATCTAATTATGGTAACTTTTTGTTTCCTAATTTGGATCTTGATGTCTTGTTTGGATTAATGTTTTGAGGTCCCCTTTATGTTAGAATACTACTGATGTAGTTTACCCCTTGATTAGTACCCTTTTGAACCACTAAATTCGGATTTCATATCTTAAAACTCTGTTTTTTTTAGGTTATCGTCGCATTGGTCGATCGATTGGTCGACTAGACCAAGTCGACCAATCCACTCGACCAATGAGTTCAAAGCAACTCCAGAATTGGTCCGTGTTGGATGTTTTGGTATCTTTTCTGTTAGGGATCTTTCCTAATATGTTGTATATACTTGTTTAGGACCTTCTTCTCAAGTTTGCCAAGATCTTACTTGACTTCTTAGGATTCCTTTGCGAGTTATAAAAGGTAAGGATGGTTATTTCCTTAATTACATAGATAGCATGAATCTAGTTTCTATATTTGAATATCATGGATATGTTTCCTAAATTAGATTCTTACAATGATATACTACTGTTGTATAACTTTGATTACAGTAGCATTGCTTATTCATATTAAATTAATTCATGTATGATTTACTTACCAATTATAAACAAGTGATTGTAATTATTGATTTCTTTCCATATATGAAGTTACCATATATGTGATGATATGAATTGATGCATGTGTATGCTTAAGTATGGTTTGGAAAGGAGAGGTGTCCTTTTTGACACTTCTGTCCTTGGACTACTACGGGAATATTATGGGATGTTTCCGGAGATGCCCTCTGGACACCTTCCTAAACTATTGGATGACATATCTAGGATTGTCTAGTAGTGTTTGGCTAGGATGTCCTGTTATGTCAGACCCTAATCAGAGGGGTATTGAGACCGAACGACCCGTGGTAGCAATGGGGATTCATGGGCGCTCAAGACCGGTAACCAACCCGTGAGAGGACATGAATCACATTGTGGGGGCCATTCCTTGGTAGGGTTGCATATGGTTAGACTTGGGCTCACGGGCGCTTAAGACCGGTAACCAACCCGTGAGAGGACGTGAGAGCTTCCCGTTTACCATATGTGGATGATCAATAGGGTTGATGAGTCCGTAGTCAGGGACTATGAGGACTCTAGTGTGAAGGATACCGGAAAGGATCGTCAGGGACGAGGAATGGACGTATCTGGATCTGACTTGATGTAACTAAGTAGAAGACTTGCATTTGGCTAGGTTTTACCCTGACATGCGCCGGTACTTATGCCAAATGGTTGTGAGAGAGTGTGTTGACTTAACCCCCTGCCATGGTTGGTCCTGAGGGATGAAGGACCCATTACCAATCGGCTGCTCAAGACCGGTGAAATGATCCGTGAGAGAATCCAAGATATCTTAAATGGTTGAGGATGTGAGCGGACCTTCCTAAAGAAGTACGGTGCTATGACTTAAAGCATGTCTGCCAATAGAGACCAGCATGCATAGAGTTAGATTCATTCATTCATTGCTTGTCTCATATCATATTGCATTTATGTTTGTTCTGAAATCCTGCCATTTATGTTATTATGGATTTAACTGCCTTACTGAGTTTCTTTGAAACTCATTCCTTTATTGTACAATGTTTGTTAGACTATCCTGCAAGTACTGAATACTATGACGGTTCCTATGAAGAAGCGCAAGGCGAGGAGGCATATCTCCAGGAAGGTGATTGCGGTTACAACAATTACACTGAAGATTCCGCGAGTGGTTATGCTCCGTACGATGCTTAGTCCGACCATTGAGTGGAAGCGTCCTTGTGCCATTTATGAGATTTACACTTATAAGGATGTTGTCTATAAAGTGGAGAACAATTTAGTTACCCATTGTACTTGCTACTGGGATTAGATTTTGTCTAGTTTATTCTTTGTTAGAGCTACTTTTCTGCTGGTTGTAGAGTGGGATTTTTGCCTCACTTACATATCTGTTTTTGACACTCTGATTATGTCTAGTATCCTGATTATTTATGATTCATTCTTTCCTTATTGGATCTATGGTTTATCTTCCGCACTTTTATTATGATTGTTCATGATTATGTTATTGTTTATGTGGGAGGTTGATTACTCGATACTTGATCTTCGGGCTGTGGATCACACTCTCGGGTATGCCAGATAGGGTACCGGCTGGGAGGACGTGACAGTATCATCCCTTATCCTATCGTTTCTATTCAATATAGACAAATAACGGGTAGTAGTGTGTCATATCTTGGGATACTTTAAACTTTGCGCCAAAGTATTCTAGGTCGTGGTCAACTAATGTGTGGAATCTTATTCTATAGCTCTTCGAAATGCACCCATGAAAATAAGTCCCATGTGGTTGAGTTGTGTTAGAGGCCATTGTTTGTGCTTGAATGAGAGTAAGAGAGAGATGTTTTGAAAGAGAGAGAGAGAGAGATGAAGGGAAAAGTAGGTTATGTGGTTTTGATCTGAGAGATGAAGGGAAAAAGTAGGTTATGTGGTTTCAGTCAGTGTGATCTACGTCCACGAAATAATAGTTGTTCTTCACTACTTAATCTCTGAATTATTTTATGTCCAGGACTCTCACACTCTAGAGTTTTATTTACATAAGGTAGTTGTCAGGGTTTTACATAATCTTTATCTCTTGTGTATTTTAGATGTTGTACAACTCTGAGTGTTTATCAGTATTTGAGATGATGCAAGCAACGATGTAGTGGGATTACTCCTCTTGTTTGGTTCGGCTAGCACTTAAGGGAGACTAGCACTGTAGGGAGACTTCCAAATTCGGTTAGGGTTGTAGAGGTTCTTCCGAAAAAACCTTTAATTGGTTGAGGTGAAGTGGTGGCGAGGACACTATTGGTTCTTTCATAATTGGATCTGTATTGCTAGAAATATCCTTAACACGCTCCCTCAAACTCAAGGTGGAGATGATACCTTGAGGTTGAAGATAAGAAATTGAAACCCTAATGTGATAAGGGCTTGGTGAAGGTGTTGGCCGGTTGATCTTTAGTGGATAAATAATTAACCCAGAGATCCCCTTTGGTAACCTTTTCACCAACAAAATGGATGTCAATTTCAACATGTTTAGTGCAAGTGTGGAAGACCAGATTCGCAGTGAGATAAGTGGCTCCAATATTATCACACCATAGAATAGGGGCAGCAGGTAAGAGGACATGTAACTCCCTGAGAAGAGACTGAGGCCAAGTGAGTTTAGTACAAGCATTGGCTAAAGCTCGATATTCAGCCTCCATACTAGAGCGGGCCACGCTGTGTTGTTTATAAGAACACCAAGAAATAAGATTACAATGTAGGAAAATAGCATAATCATTCATGGACTTATGATCATCAGGGCAACCAACCCAATCAGCAAGAGAAGGTCGACGAGACTTGGAAAAGACTGAATATTAATGAAGATGCCATGAGAGGAAGTCCCTTTCAACAGTCCAGTGATCCAGGGTGGGATTGTGCATGAATTGACAAACCTATTTAACAACAAACTATATATTGGGTCATGTCATAGAAGCATACTAAAGAGCCCCAATGATGCTATAATAAAGTGATGGATCATCCATGAGGACACCAGTAAATTTATTGAGCTTATCAATGGTGGAGACCAAGGTAGAGAGAGGCTTGCAATTAGACATATTTGCTCGCTTGAGAAAATCCTTGATATACTAGTTTTGAGAGAGATGAATGCCATCCTGTGATCTAGAGACAAACATACCAAGAAAGTAATGGAGAGGTCCTAAATCCTTAGAGAAAAGACAAAGTCAAGCTTGCAAAGTGATGCGTCCAAAATCTGCTCAGCCCTTGGATCTCCACGTAATGTCCTGCAAAACAAAAGCGTCAGATGTGGCCCGACCGCTGGGGTCGGGAGTCCACCTCCGAAGGCTAAGTCAGTTGATGAACTTAATCACAAACAGCTCTGCTAGAAGTACAGAGCTAATGAATGAAGAAACGGGAAAGGTGATCTAGATAGCAGGACGCTGATAGTTGAGGTCTATCAGTATGTATCTGAACCTGAGTTTCAGATAGTATTCTCCTTGATCAATTGATCCGTCCCTCACCATGTATAGTAGTGAGGTTTATATAGAGTGTACCTTCGAATCTCCTTCGTTGGATGCACTCGAGCCTTCTTCGGGTAGTCGTTGGATCTTATCAATAAGACCCGTTGAGCGATAGACTTCTACTAGTTTGGGCTAGTAGAGGACTCCTGAGATAACCATTAGGTTATGCGATAGTTATCCCTTTGATGATGACTATCCGCAGCCGTCAGTTTGAGTCTGCTATTACCAGGGTGATTACCCTAATCCATAAGTAAGATTAGGGCACGCTTGCAGCAGAATAATCTTTCTTCTTCAGCAAGCCATCTTCCCGGATCCGGTTCGCTCGGGAGCGATTCGGTTTTCTCCTCGTCTCGACCGGGGTCAAGGGTCGGACCAGGTGTGAACCCGGTCTGATCATAAACTCTCCATATCACGAGCCCCCTAGACCAAGCGTTCGGTTGATCCCGAGGGTTTGGTTTTTAACTGGGTTCGTCGTCAAGCGATGATCTCTGCGTGCTTCATTAAATGTCATATCACATTTAATGCGGTGGTCACTTTTCCTCAAGCGCTAGGAGTGTAAGGCCACATGTCTCTGTTGCAGCTTGATCCGTCGTGGCTCACGTCATCCAAGCGACGGTTTCCGAACGCCTATTTCGGATTCGTGAGTTCAAACTTTCAAAACGCTCTTTCAATCTTGATCGTCAATTTTGAATCAATCTCGATCGTTCAGATTCCCGAACACTCGTGCAGGGAGTTTTAAAAGCGGTTCGTTGTCTTCGTAGGTTTCATTCTTCCTGTCTGGAATTTGAACCTTTGTCGTCTGCTTCGCGCCTTCCTGCTCTCAAGCTTCCGTCTCATTGAATCAGTAAGTTCACTGATCTTTTCTTTTTGTAGTTTACTGAAACGAGTAATGGCGGACGATAGGGCTTCTTTAGTACCCCATGCTGGTGATAGCAGTGATGCTTTTGCTTCTCCTGCCCCCGAACAGTCGGATAGTGATAACAAAACCCTAACCGTCCTCTGGGCAGGAGTTCGCTGAAGTTTCTCAAAAAGGTTTTGAAAGAAAAACCGAAACTTCTCCTGTCCTTGTCTAGTCTGGATCTTCCAAGATCGTTGATTCCTCTAGGCAACCTCAAACCTCCGGGTCCAATAGTGGGCCTGGCTCTGTTCCCTCCATTTATAATGGAGAAACTCTTCTTTCCGCTGTTAAAGATTTTGACCTTCCTTCCTCATATCAGGTTAGGGCTCCCCACCCTGATGAGAGGGTTGATTCATCCCTTCCGGGTGAATTTTCCCTGTATATAGATACACTGGAAAGCGGGGTTCGCTTTCCCTTTTTTAATCCTTTATTTTCCGCAGTTTTGAATCACTGGAACATTTGTCCCGGAATGCTCCTCCCCAATAGCTGGCGTCTCATCGTCGGCTTCTTGGGTTTGTGTTTTGAGCTTGGCATCACGCCATCTCTTTCTCTTTTTGTACATTTTCATGTTCTTTCTATCTCCCATCCTCCCGGATGGGTCTTTCTTTCCAAACGCAATAAGGCTGAACTTGATTGGAGGGGCAGCATCCTCGCCAAAGGAGCTTGCCCTTCTAACCACAAAAGATGGCGCGAACGATATTTTTTCTGTCGAGCGCCTCCATCAGATCTTAACTTCCCGACCACCTGGAGGAGGTTTACTTCTTCGTCCAAAAGTAACCAGGGCCTTCCCTTATCCAAAGAAGACGAGGCGGCCATCTTGAAGATCAAATCCATTCCGTGGTATCAAGAGATACATGGATATGAAATGAAGTATAACTCCATCCTTCAGTACTGGGGCTTGGCTCATTGTGAGCTTCTAACCATCATCCTTTGATTTAACTCAAGTGAAATGTCTTGAATTCTGATTCTTGTCCTTCTTCTTTGCAAGTGCCTCCGTAACGAACCCTGAAAGTCTGCGGGTGAAGGCCGCTAGAGCCGTTGTGACAGCCGAACAACGATCGCCCAGGGTCTTGACTGCAGATCAAGAGGCTTCTCTTCCCTCTCCCGACCCCTCTTACAGGGGTATCAGGAATATCAGGCATGTAGCTGATGCTTCGGGCAAAGGGAAGAAACCAATGGTGGAGAGGGCCACCGTCTCCTCCTCCGTCCGAACCAAGAGGAGGCATGACACAATTGATGCTCCCTCCAACAAAAAATCCAAAGCTTCGACGGATGGTGAGGAAGTCTTCCTCCCCCAGTGGACCCTGAAGATGACCGATAGGGTCACTCGGGATCCTGAGAAAGCTGCCGAGTGGAGCTCTCTCGGCCTTGCTCCTTCGATCGCCAGAGTTTGAAGCCCTGGATGACACTTCCCTTGTGAGTCAATCTACAAGGTAACGGTCTTCTCGCTTATTTATGTTCTCATAATTTCTTATGACTTCATAATTTCTTATGACTTCTGATATCTTCTGTCTTCTCAGGAATGCTGTGTTGAGCTTTTATCAACACATGGAAGCTTTGAGCCGTGTTGGTCGCACCAGCTCCTTGCTGCAAACTTGTGAAGAGAAATTTGCCAAGGCCAATTCTGAAATAGACCAGCTGACTGCAGCTACTGTAGAGTTGCAGAAAAAGCATGAGGAAGAAGTGACCTCCCTCAAGGAAGCCCTTGAAGCTTCAAGAATTCGTGTCTCTGCTGACAAGCGCGAGGCCAGGAAGCAAAAGGCAGCTGCCACGTTGTTTGGTGACAGCCTTGAAAATAAGAGTAGGGATCTTGAAGAACATCTGAAGTTGGCAATCCCTAGCAAGCCTGAGCATATCAAGCCAAACCTTCGGAAGGAGTGCATCCGGAAATACCTGAACAGCGTACCTTTCTCCGAATTGCTAGGTTTCTACAACATTCAGGCTTACCGCATGGGGCAAAACGACGTTTGGGAGCAGATCCTTGGAACGATCTTTGACTTCGACACTGCTCCTTTTCGTGAGGTATGCCACCCAGAGGTCTTTGGGAAAGTTGGTATGGATCTCCCAGACTGGGCCCAGGAAGTAGATGATCCTTTTCCAGCTGACCCTCAATATGAGGCATATCTAGATGACGAGCCAGCACTTCCAGAGGAGAAATCACAAGCCGAGTCTCAAGTTGTTGCTGTAGAGGATTCAGCCGATGACATTCTTGAGGAAGGCTCTTCTCAGGATCCTGAGAAAAGTCATCCCGACCAGGGTCCTTCGGGCAACAATGAAGAAAAGGCTTAGGGCGTTGTCCTTTTGTAAAGATGTACCCTCATTTTAATGAATAGATATTTCTTTACTCATATTGGTCTCAAAATTTCCCCATCTCTTGCCGAAGTATTGCCTTGAATATCAAAGTATTAATGATAAAACTTATCACTTAACTCTTCATTCCTCGCCGAATAATGATCTTGTAGAAATATTGTGAAGATGCGTTTCGGGATGATGCGTTAATCTTCCCCACTACTTCATTTATTGCAAAGTCCGCACGTTTCCCTTTTGTGAAGTTCAAACGTTCTCCTGGTTTTGTGTTCCATTCACTGTTTCCAATGAATCGGAAATACCTCCATTATTTTAATGGCAGTGCGACGATTGGAGGTTTCTCTGCATCAGGTGCTCGCTTCCACATGTTTCCATGTGGCATCCCTTCGACCGTTGATCTTGCTTTTTACGGATTTCGAAGCGTCGTTTCGATCTGGGTTGTCGGTTGTCCTTAGCCTTCAACCGTCGCCTTATACCCGAGGCTATTTAAAGCCTTCGTGGGTACCCTCCATCTATCCCGACTTCGCAAGATAGATTTGCTAAAGTGCCAAAGCAACCTTTCGTCCTTCGGCCTGCCTCCATATTCCTCGTACTTCAACGACAGCTCTATCCATTTCTGAACAAGTAAGTTTTAGATTTCTCATTTCTTTCCCCTCTTCCCCCCGAAGTAAACTGCATAGTAGTTATACTTGGGGTTTAGTTTGTTGATCTGTCAGAAGCTTTAGAAAACTAGGGTTTCCCCATTGTTGCTGTCGTTTTATTTCTGTACTGATACGGCTGTTTGTTTTTTGTATAGTGGCTCCCAAGATCAACCCAGACTTTATCGAGCAAAATCTCGCAAGAATATCGTTCCGTCGGTGGTGATTGGGGCCGGTGCGGTGGTTTCAGCTAGTGAATCCTCCAAGCGTAAGGCGATCGCTGGCGGTGAATCTTCAAGTCGATTCCCGCAGCTTCGTTGATGCCGTCCCCTGGGCCTCCTTTGCCCGAAGTGACCGCTCGTCTTTCCCAGGAAGATCTTGATCACTCCGTTGCCGATGGTCCCGGCGGCAATCCCCGCTGGTGAGCCCGTTGGTGAGCCTGTCGGTGCACCCCCGAAGGAGACTCTTCGGGCATCCGAGGCAACTATGTTGGCGTCTCGATGAAGGGTGTGGCCCTCAGCAGTGCTGCTCCTATTTCTAACTCCAATGCTTGTGTGGCATCCTCCTCCTCTCCTTCTGAGTTGGAGGATTTTGCCACCAGGAAGCGCCATCGGATGACAAGTGATGCAGCTCATCCTTCTCTTGGTGTAGTTCATCCTTCTCTTGATGTAGCTCATCCTTCTCATCCTTCGCCCGAATTAGTGTCAAACGAGTTTGACAGAGCGTTGGAATGGTGTACCGCTGCTCGAATGACTCTCCGAGAGCGCAGCTTCTTTCCAAACTTCCGGATGAAGTCTTTACGAAGTCACCGGTGATGTAAGTCTTTCTTCATTTTTCTCTCGATTTGGAAAAATTACTTTTCTCGCTCCTCGCTAACTCGAAAGTTGTTTGCAGGAGTCTTGCTGGTAACTTCCACAACCAAGTGGAAGCAGGTACTAGACTCGAAGAGGTTGAGCAATGAAGTTTCTAGGCTTCAGGGAACTCTCGAAGCTAAAGATGTTGAGATTGCTCGCCTTCGGAATCTAGCTTGGGAGGTGGCAGGAGAAAAGAATTCGATGATTGGTCGTCTTCGGTCAGATTTGGATGATGCCAGGGAGAAGATCCGGCGACCGGAACGGACAGTTGGAAAGTCGGGAGCTAAAGGATCTGAAACATTACCCGACAGTGCAAGCCGTCGTTCCTTTGCCCAAATCCCTTCCAACCGATGTTCGCAGAGCCTCGTGTCTTCAAATATTTACACAAGAAGTCTTTTGTTGATATGTTGAATGCTTACAACTTGCAAGGCGCATCGGGATGGTGAGAACGAAGTATGGGAATCAATACTAAGGAAAGATCCTCATTTTGATACGACTCCCTACAATGCTGTTTGCCATCCCGAAGTATTTACCAACCCGGGTATTCCTCCTCCCGACTGGACCAAGGATAAGATTGATCCTCCACCTTCCGATCCAGATATTATGCAATATCCCGGAAGATTCTCCTGTTTATTCTCCGCTGAAGAAGTCAATTATGACGAGCTTGTGCCGAATGTGAGTTTGGTCGAGGACCATTCTTCTCCCGGACAAGCTGGGCAAACAAGATGAAATTGCAGAGGATTTTCTGAATATTGGAATACTTTTGTAATCCTCATTTCTTCTCTTCTTTTCCTTGACTCCTCTCAATGGTTGACTCATATGTTTGTTCTAGCAAAGTCGCATCGATCTTGTATAACTTGTTAACAATCACCTGTAATGACCTTCTTCTTTGATCGAGATTGTATCCAGCTCTTGTAATTGTTTTGATACTGGCCTCTTTGGATCTTCTCAAGAAATAAGAAATTACTTTATCTTGAACTTTGCTAGCCACTTGAATCGCCGTTGTATTAGGTCTTAGTTGTCCGAAACAATGCCTACACTTAAGGATTTCCGGAGAAATACAATAAGTCTGAGAAGGAACTCACTCGGGTTTTAAACCGATGCCTTATACTTAAGGATTTCCGGAGAAATACAATAAGTCTGAGAAGGAACTCACCCCGGTTTTAAACCGATGCCTTATACTTAAGGATAATTCAAAAATTCAATAAGTCTCGAAGGAACTCACTCGGGTATTAAACCGACGCCTTGCAAGAAAGGAACTCACTCGGATTTTCATCCGATGCCTTATAGTTGGATCTTGTTCTTGAATGTGGTGTATGATGCCTCCCAATCAAAAGATAGTTTGTTGAAAACCAAAAATTGCATTGATTGAGTTGAAAATGATTACATCGCGAACAAAATTGAAATCATCTTCAAGGATAAAACTTTTTGAGATGCCTAGCATTCCACGAACGATCCAATTCTTTTTGGGAATCAATGTTCTTCAGCTTGTAAGCTCCTCGAACCGACCGGTTTCACAACCATATAAGGTCCTTCCCAAGAAGGGTCCAACTTTCTTTGGTGACGCGGGTCGGAAGCTAGGGTGTTTCTCAACACCAAATCTCCGGCTAAGTACCGACGATTCTTCACTCGAGTATTATAATGAGACGCTATCCTTCTTTGATAATGTTGAGTTCGTGCTATTGCCTTTGCTCGAACTTCATCCAACAAATCAAGACTATCAAGCTGTCCTTGTTCATTTGCTTTTTCCTCGAACTCACGATCCCTTAACGTCCCTGCCATTATCTCCACTGGTGCCAATGCTTCGGATCCATATGCCAACCTGAATGGAGTTTCTCCTGTAGGTGTCCGAACCGTAGTTCTATAAGCCCACAGTACATTATATAGTTCTTCGACCCAAGAAGCTTTGTCAGCTTCGAGTCTTCTCTTTATTCCTTCCAGTAGCGTTCGGTTAGTAACCTCTACCTGGCCATTGCTTTGGGGGTATGCCACGGAGGACATATGATGCTCGATCATATATGTTCCACAGAATTGCTCAAATTGTGGACAGTCGAACTGAGTACCATGGTCAGTGACAATTATCTTTGGAATCCCAAAGCGATATATGATCGATTCAAGCACAAATTTCTCCACAAATTTCTCCACTTTTTTCTCAGTAATTGTCGCCAGTGCACTGGCTTCTACCCATTTGGTGAAGTAATCAATTGCTACTATCAGATATTCCCGTCCTCCCGATGCCTTGGTGAATTTGCCCATGATATCAATTCCCCACATTGCAAAGGGAATGGGATTTAGAATTGAAGTCATAATCTCCTCCGGGCGCTTCGATACTGTAGCATGAATTTGACAGTTACTACATCGACGAACGTAGTCCATAGCAGCTTCTTGGATCTTAGGCCAATATAACCCCAATCTTAGAATTTTGTGGGCCAGGGCTCTGCCACCCATGTGAGTGCCACAAATTCCTTCATGAACCTCAGCCAAAGCTGAGTTTGCTCCTTCGGGGCCTATACATCTCATAAGGGGTCCAACATAAGATCTTTTATATAGTCTCCCATTCTGAATGACAAATCTAGCTGATCGAATCTCGATCAACCTTGCTTCTACTGGATCCTCCGGTAACTTGTCATCTCTAAGATATTCAATTATTGGATCCATCCAAAGAACGTTCGCTTCAATATAAGAAATTTCTTTCTCATGATAACTTGGAAAAGTTACCTCTTCAATATAGACCGAAGGGTCTAGATTCTTTTCCTTGGCATTGGCTAGTCGGGATAGCTCATCCGCCACCGAATTTTCATTCCTCGAAATCCGAGATATCTTCAAATTCGAAATTGGTTCCCAAATGCCCGCACTATCTCCCGATATTTTTGCAAGCGTGGTTCTTTAATGCCATACTCCCCCCGGACTTGGTTGACTATAAGCCGAGAGTCACTATAAATAGTAACATCTGCAATAGCTAACGCCTTTGACAACCGAAGTCCCGCTATTAGGGCCTCGTACTCCGCTTCGTTATTACTCGCATCAAATGCGAATCTCAAAGCATATCGAATAATGAATCCCGCCGGACTTTTTAATAGAATTCCAGCGCCTGCTCCATCTTTATTACTCGAACCATCGTCATATACCTCCCAAGTGGTTGGTATAATGGGATCTTCAATAGTGGGTTCCATTGGTGCAAGTAGTTTCTACTACAAAGTCGGCTAATGCTTGAGCCTTGAATGCAGTCCTGGGCTTAAAGCTCACTTGGAACTCACTTAGCTCAACCGACCAGGATACCATCCTTCCGGACAAATCAGGTTTGTTAAGAACTTTACTAAGAGGAAAAGTTGTAAATACCTCAATTGGATGAGCCTGAAAATATGGCCTTAGCTTCCTGGCGGCCATCATGAGAGCCATAGCCTCGCTTCTCAATCTGCGAATATCTCGTCTCCGCATCCAAGCAACACATGGCTTACATAGTAAATCGGCCATCGTTTCTTATTTTTCTCCCGAACAAGTACCGCACCGACCGCGGAAAGGGATGTCGCTAGATATAGCTGTAATATTTCCCCCTTCTCTCGGCCTCGGACAAGATCGGTGGTTGTCCAAGTGCTGCTTTTAATTCCTCAAAAGCTTTCTCGGCACTCTTTAGTCCACTTTGCTTCCTATACGCCCTTCAGGTCTTTAAGTGCCTTGAAGAAAGGCAAACATTTCTCTCCAGACTTGGAGATAAATCGATTTAAGGCAGCAACTCTCCCTATCAAACATTGTACATCCTGAACGGTTTTGGGAGCCTCCATATCAATCAGAGCTTGTATTTTGGCTGGATTTGCCTCAATTCCCTCTCGTGATACCATGAAACCCAAGAATTTGACCGAGGAGACTCCAAAGGCACATTTTTCGGGGTTCAACTTCATTTGATGTTTCCTTAGTACCGAGAAAACCTCAGCCAAATCTGCAATGTGATTTGCTTTTGTAAAGCTTTTCACCAAAGATGTCGTCAACATATGCTTCAACGTTCTTTCCAATCAGCTCTTTGAAAATCTTGTTGACGGCCCTCTCGATATGTTGCTCCCGCATTCTTCAGGCCAAAAGGCATGACCTTGTAATAATAGCTTTCACGATCAGTCATAAGAGCCGTATACTTCTCATCCTCCTTATTCATAAGGATCTGATTATACCCCGAGTAGGCATCCATGAAACTTAAAGTTTCATACCCTGTAGTAGCATCTATCAATAGGTCAATCCGAGGCAATGGGTAGCAATCTTTTGGGCAAGCTTTGTTTAGATCCGTGTAGTCCGTACACATCCTCCACTTCCCATTCGCCTTTTTCACCATCACCACGTTGGCCAACCAAGTTGGGCACTCGATTGGTTCTATGAAACCAGAATTTTAAGTTTTTCAACTTCATTCCGAACGGCTTCATATTTTTCAATAAAAAATTTCTTCTTTTTCTCGTATCACTGGTTTCGCCTTAGGGTCTATCCGAGTTTGTGCTCTGCAATGGCACGATCGATCCCGGCATGTCCTCAGCAGACCATGCGAATACATCCTTATTCGTTGAAGAAATAACTTCAATTCTTCTTTAAACTCTTCCAGCTGTTCAGACCCGACATAAGTAATCTTTTCGCATCCTCGGTACACAGCTGGATTTGCTCCAGCTTTCTCCACCGGTTCGGGCCTTTGCATCTCTCGTCTTCCCGATCATCTCGAATTTCTATGGGGAGGGCAGTAACCTTCTTCGGACCCTCCTTGTCTTTTAAATAGGCAACATAACACTGCCGAGAGATCTTCCGGGTCGAGGAGACTTGACCGATTCCCATATCAGTCGGGAATTTTATCTTCAGGTGCTTCGTCGAAACAATAGCACCTATCTTGGATAAAGATGGTCGCCCGAGAATCATATTATAAGTTGGTAGTTCTCGAACCACCAGAAAGTTGATTCGGACAGTTGTTTCTTTGGGAAAACTTCCAATGGAAAGATCCAACTGAACTGATCCTTCCGCCACTGCAGATGACCCTGCAAAGCCATATAGGTGTGTTGATGAAGGTTTCATCAAATCTTGATCCACCTTTAATTTTTGATACACTTCGTAAGAAATTAGGTCAGCTGCAGATGTCACGCCCTCCCAGCCGGTACCCTATCTGGCATACCCGAGAGTGTGATCCACACCCAAGATCGGTATCGAGTGATCAACCTCCCACAAAAAAAAAAAAAAAAACAAAAAAAAACAAAAACAAGAGTGCGGAAGATAAATCATAGATTCAAATAAGAAAGAATGAATCGTAAACGAAACGGAATAATAAATATATAATCAGAGTGTCAACAGATAAGTAAAGTGAAGCAAAAATCCCACTTTACATCCAAATGGAAAAGTAGCTCGAAAGAATAAACTAGATAAAAGCTAATCCCAAGAGCAAGTACATTGGGTAACTAAATTATTCTCCACTTTGTAGACGACATCCTTGTAGGTGTAGATCTCATAAATAGCACAAGGACGCTTCCACTCAATGGTCGGACTAAGCATTGTACGGAGCATAACCACCCGCGGAATCTTCGGAGTAATTGTGGTAACCGCAATCACCTTCCCGGAGATATGCCTCTTCGCCTTGCGCTTCTTCATAGGGACCGTCATAGTACTCCGTGCACTGCAGGATAGTCTAACAACATTGTACAATAAAGGAATGAGTTTCAAAGAAACTCAAGAAGGCGCTTAAAATCCATAATAACATAAATGGCAGGATTCCGTAACAATCATGAATGCAATATGATATGAGACAAGCAATGAATGAATGAATCTAACTCTATGTATGCTGGTCTCTATTGGCAGACATGCTTTAAGTCATAGCACCGTACTTCGTAGGAAAGTCTCAATCACTCATCATCAGTTGGTAATGGGTCCGGCATCCCTCGGGACATTCCATGGCTAGGGGGTTAAGTCAACACACTCTCTCACAACCATTTGGTATAAGTACCGGCGCATGTCGTGGTAATACCTAGCCAAATGCAAGTCTTCTACTTGGTTACATCAAGTCAGATCCGAGATACTTCCATTCCTCGTCCCCGACGATCCTTTCCGGTATCCTTCACACTAGAGTCCTCATAGTCCCCGACTACGGACTCACCAACCCTATTGATCATCCACATATGGTAAACGGGAAGCTCTCACGTCCTTTCACGGGTTGGTTACCGGTCTTAAGCGCCCGTGAGCCCAAGTCTAACCATATGCAACCCTACCAATAAATGGCCCCCACAATGTGATTCCCTGTCCTCTCACGGGTTGGTTACCGGTCTTGAGCGCCCATGAATCCCCATTGCTACCACGGGTCGCTCGGGTCTCAATACCCCTCCGATTAGGGTCCACATAACAGACATCCTAGCCAAACACTACTAGACAATCCTAGATATGTCATCCAACAGTTTAGGAAGGTGTCCAGAGGGCATCTCCGGAAACATCCCATAATATTCCCGTAGTAGTCCAAGGACGAAATGTCAAAAGGACACCTCTCCTTCCCAAACCATACGTAAGCATACACATGCATCAATTCATATCATCACATATATGGTAACTCCATATATGGAAAGAAATCAATATTTACAAACATTTGTATAACATTGGTAAGTAAATCATACATGAATCAATTCAATATGAATAAGTAATGCTACCGTAATCAAAGTTATGCAAAAAGTAGTATATCATTGTAAGAATCTAATTTAGGAAACATATTAATGATATTCAAATATAGAAACTAGATTCATGCTATCTATGTAATTAAGGAAATAACCATCCTTACCTTTTATAACTCGCAAAGAATCCTAAGAAATCAAGTAGGATCTTGGCAAACTTGAGAAGAAGGTCCTAAACAAGTATATACCACATATTAGGAAAGATCCCTAACAGAAAATATAGCAAAGCATCCGAAATGCACACCATTCCGGGAGTTGCTGTACTCATTGGTCGAGTGGATTGGTCGAGTGGTCCAACGACCAATCATCGACCAATGCAAGCATAGAGAGCTTAGAAAATCAGAGTTTTGAGATATGAAATCCGAATTTGATGGTTCAAGAGGATACTAATCAAGGGGTAGACTACATCAGTAGTATTCTAGCATATAGGGGACCTCAAAACACTAATCAAATCAAGGTATCAAGACCCAAATTAGGAAACAAAAAGTTACCATAAATAAATCAAACATGGATCTTGATGAAGTTTGAAATAGAAAACAAGGACAAGAACAATAGGAAGATGGATCATTGCTTTCCGTAATGAAAACATGAAAACATGCATAGGTCTTCATGGTATAAGGCTTAGAAGCATAAATCTAAATAAGGAAATAAAACCTACCATATATGTACTATCATGCATCATGAAGAACACATAGTAAGGTAGAAGAGAACAACTAGAATTCTATGGATTATGGATCATAGAAAGAAAACACAACCATTAACCACTAACATGATCAATGAAAGAAGATCCAAAGAGATCGGAATTCAGATTAGGAAATTAACAGAGATTAAATCATGGTTTGATCATGAATCCTTCAAAAGCTTGCAATGATCATGGTTAAGATCATTGTTCTAGCCTTTAATCCTTAGGATGATCATGAGAACATGTTCAGAGATGTTTGCAACAGAGGATGCAGCACCTCTTCTACTGTCTCAACTCAAAAAGGAAAGAAAAACAAAGATGTAGGAGAAGAAGAGAGAGTAGACATACCTTTTGATGCAAAAAGAAGAGTTCCGACGAAGATCCGCCAAGAAAACTCCAAGGATGCAAGAGAGATGACTTGCAGAGGTCTTTGGTCTGCTCCAGAGGGTTTGGAGGCAGCAAATACGAAGTGGACTCGAGGTTAGGCTTAAATAGAGCAAGAATCAACCTAATTGCCAAAGACAAGACCCATTGGTCGAGTGGATTGGTCGGATCGGCCTGGGCCGACCAATCACCGACCAATGCAGACAGCAAGGCCAAAACAGGGAATTGAAGGCCCAGATCAAATCCAAACCTAAAGGGGTTTTGCACACAAGTCAAGTGACTTACCTAGTAGGTAGAAATGCCTTCAAACCAAGATAGAGATCACTCCAAGTCCATCAACTAATTAGATCTTCATCAGGATTCTGTTTCCATAAATAGAACCTCAACATCAACCTTCATGGATTCAAAGCCGACACCAAGTCCTCTACCGGGATGGCCCAAAGCTGACTTCTTACTTTACTTGGGTCATCGGACCTACAAATAACAAGGTTTCCGGGTCAAGGTTAGGGCTGGGTTTCACATTCTCCCCCCTTAAAGAAATTTCGTCCCCGAAATTGAAAGCGTACTTCGTGCTTCCAAAGAGGTAAGGAAACTTCTCCTTCATGTCTTCTTCCTTCTCCCAAGAAGCTTCTTCAGGGGTATGGTTCTTCCACCGAATCTTCACCAAAGGAATGGCGCGATTCCGCAGCCGCTTGTCCTTCCTATCCAGGATTTCGGCCGGTTCTTCATCATAGGTCAAATCAGCACTAAGTCCTTCAGTGCTTGCTGCAAAATGTGTTCCGGATTCTCTATGTATTTTCGGAGCATCGAAATATGGAACACATTGTGCACACCAGCAAGAGACGGAGGTAATGCTAATCGATACGCAACGGGTCCAACCTTTTCCAAAATCTCGAAAGGTCCAATGTAACGAGGGCTAAGCTTTCCCTTAACATTGAATCTCATCACACCCTTCATTGGTGAGACCTTCGTAAAGACTTTCTCTCCAACTTGAAATTCCAAATCGGTCCTTCTCTTATCAAAGCATAAGATTTCTGTCTCGATGGGCAGACTTAATCCTTTCTCTTATCATATCTACCATAGCACTTGTAGCTTCAATCATCTCAGACCTAAGACTTTTCTTTCAACTGCCTCACTCAAAGACAAAGGTGTCCTACAAGTACTACCATACAAAGCCTTGAATGGAGCCATGCCTATTGTTGCTTGATAACCGTTGTTATAGGCAAACTCAACCAAAGCTAGGTGTTCATCCCAATTACCACCCATATCCACCACACAAGATCTCGAGCATGTCTTCCAATGTCCGAATTGTCCGCTCGCATTGTCCATCGACCGTGGATGATGAGCTGTACTCAAGTTCAATTGGGTTCCCAAGGCCTTCGCAAACTATTCCAAAACCTTGAGGTGAACCTAGGATCACGATCCGAAACAATACTCAATGGCACACCATGCAGATCGAACCACATTATCCACATAAAGCCCGGCTAGCTTATCCGAGTATGAGTGATCTTCATAGGAATGAAATGGGCTGATTTGGTCAACCTATCAACAATCACCCACACGTTGTCATTGCCTTTACTTGTCCGAGGCAAGCTAGTCACAAAGTCCATGGAAATATCTTCCCACTTCCAACTAGGAATAGGAAGGGGTTGAAGTAATCCAGATGGAGGTTGCTCGGACGGCTTTCACACGTTGGCAAGTCTCACACTTGGCAACAAAATCGCCAACATCCGCCTTTAGACCAATCCACCAAAAATGTTCCTTCAAGTCCTTGTACATCTTGGTGCTTCCGGGTGTACAAGAAAGACCGACCGGTGTGCTTCCTTCAATATTTCATTCTTAACTTCATCGTTTGTGCACACACGCCTTCCTCTAAACAACAAAGCACCATCCATGGATATACCAAAGTCGGGATCCGACTCAGATTCAAGAAATCTTCTCAACTTTGGTCAAAAACTCATGATCGAATCTCCGCAGAGCAACAATCTTATCTCTAAGACCAGATCTTGCCGTCATGGCAGTAAAGAATAAAATCAGAATTCTCGTGAAGGATTTCCAAATCAAAACTCTCAATAGAAGACCACAATGGTAAACTCAAAGCATTCAAATCCAAAGTCTTCTTCTGGTTCTTCCTACTAAGAGCATCAGCAACAACATTTGCTTTCCCAGGATGATACCGAATATCACAATCATAATCGGAGACGAGTTCCAACCATCTCCTTTGTCTCATGTTCAACTCCTTTTGGGTAAAGAAGTATTTCAAACTCTTATGATCCGTGAAAATGGCAATCTTCTCACCGTAAAGATAATGTCTCCAAATCTTCAAAGCAAAGACAACGGCGGCAAGTTCTAGATCGTGAGTGGGGTAATTCCGCTCATAATCCTTCAATTGCCGAGAAGCATAGGCTACGACCTTGCCATGTTGCATCAAGACACAACCCAAACCAATCTTTGACGCATCGGTATAAACCGTCATACCACCGGAACTATCGTATAGTCAAAACCGGGGCACTTGTCAATCTATCCTTCAACTCTTGGAAATTCTTCTCACAAAGCGCTCGACCAAACAAACTTCTCTTCTTTCCTGGTCAACTTAGTCATAGGAGCAGCCAACCGAGAAAAGTTCTCAATAAACCTTCGGTAGTAACCCGCCAATCCAAGAAAACTTCTTATTTCCGATATCGACTTCGGTCTCTCCCAATCAGCCACAACTTGGACCTTTTCAGATCGACACGAATACCTTCGGCTGAAACTACATGACCAAGGAAAACCACTCTCTTAAGCCAGAAATCACACTTGCTAAACTTAGCAAACAACTTCTTTTCCCGCAACCTTTGCAAAGTGAAACTTAGATGACTCGCATGCTCTTCTTCGCTTCTTCGAATAGATCAAGATGTCATCAATGAAAACAATCACAAACTTATCAAGCACATCATGAAATACTCGGTTCATGAGGTCCATGAACACCGCAGGAGCATTGGTCAATCCGAAAGGCATGACTCTAAACTCGTAGTGACCATACCGCGTTCGGAAAGTCCGTCTTGAAGATATCACTAGACTTCACTTTCAATTGGTGGTATCCGGACCTTAAGTCAATCTTCGAGAACACAACCGCATCCCTTCAACCGATCGAAGAGATCATCGATTCTCGGGCAAGTGGATATCTATTCTTGATAGTCAACTTATTCAACTCACGGTAGTCGATGCACAAGCGCATACTACCGTCTTTCTTCTTGACGAACAAGACCGGAGCTCCCCAAGGTGACACACTAGGCTGTACAAAACCTCTATCAATGAGCTCATTCAACCGATTTTGCAACTCTTTCAACTCAAGAGGAGCCATCCTATACGGAGCTTTAGATACCGGAGCGGCACCAGGGACGAGATCAATAGAGAATTCAACATCTCTCGTCCGGAGGCACTCCCGATAGATCATCGGGAAGACATCAACAAAGTCGCAGACAACTCGACTTCGTCGACTCTTTTCTCCACTATACCCTTGCCTTCGGATGAAGCATCATCCACTAGGGCATAGACTTGCATCAAGGCAGACAGCACCTTCTTACAAACCCTTCTCTTTTCACCTTGAAATTCAAAGACCGGACTTCCACATATATGGAACTGAATCTTCTTTGAGGAACAAAGGAACACAGCTTTATGGGCTGTCAACCAATCAATTCCCAAAATAACATCGAAGTCCTTCATGTCAAGAATCACAAAATTGGCTTCCAAGTTCTTCTCACCAATCAACACAGGACATTTAGATAACCCCTTATCTAGTTTCACAACAGACCAGTAGGTGTACTAATCAATAAACAACTAGACAACTTCTCGGGGATTAGGTTAGTCTTCTTGATGAATGCGGATGACATGAACGAATGAGATGCACCCGTATCAAATAAGACAAATGCAGAAATAGAAGCGACTAACAATGTACCCGTAATCACATCATGGCTTGGATCCCGCTCAAGATCGAAATACCGAAAACTCTACCAGAGGGAGGAGCAGGAGCACTCTTCACCACCGGCAGGCTGCTGGGGTGCCGCTTCGGACAGCACGAGCAAAATGACCAGCTTGCTTGCAAGAGAAGCAAACATGATTGCCGGATCCAACAGGGGTGGCTGCAACAGAGGACTCTCGAACAAAAGGCCTTGCACTCGCACTTGCACTTGCACTTGCATTTGCTGGTGATCGGTTTCCGCCATATCGTTTAAACCGGCCGGGCTGCTGAAAACCCGTGTTCGACCTACACTCTTAGCCCGAAAGGTAGGAGTGGGGTAGGGTGTAGGTCTCACATAACGACGGTCATTGCGATCCACCAAACCAGAATTCCTTGATCGCCAAGGCTTCCCGCACACGAGCACTTTCCTTCTCTCGTTTCTTCCAACTTCTTCGAGTTCTCGCACCACTTGAGCATAGCTCACTATAGGCCGGACCGTGAGATAAGCTTTAATGGCAGGGCGCAGTCCTTTGAAGAACTTCTTTGCTTTGGCGAGGTCTTCCTTCAAAGAATCGGAGCAAAGAAATGAAGCTCCTCGAACTTCTGTTGGTACTCCAACACGGACAAAGTTCCTTGAGTCGAATCATAAACTCAGCCTTCCTTTGCATCCTTCACCGCCTCGGGAAAGTAGTTCATACAAAAAGCCTCTTTGAATAACTCCCAAGTTACAACTCCCGCATGCAAACCTTCCAAAACAGACGAGTGGAGATCCACCATGCATCAGCTTCTTGTTGCAACTTCGCTCAAAGAAACAAAATCTTCTCGAGCTTCCGAGCATTGCAGATGCCGGAAAGCCTTCTCCAACTCACGAAGCCACTTGTTAGGAAACAAGGGGTCCTTGGTAACACCAAGAAAGTGGGTACTTGCATCTTCGTAAAACTCTCCATCAAAGTAGTATGAGGAGTTCCACTAAACCTCCCGCATTCAGGATCGCGGCATGAGGATTCACATTAGCACCAGCCCGGGTCTCATTATGCAGAGTCATGAAACCCACCAACATCCGGTTGAACCGAGCCGCTTGTCGTGCGCATCATATTGCCCATAATATTGGCAATATCTCTCAAACTTCCAACATTCGGGGCACCAGGGGATCTCATGAGTACCCCCGATCAGCATTTGGTATCTCACCACCTCCATGAGGTACTTCACCACCTCCCCGAGGTATTTCACCACCTCCATGACCACCGGATTCACCACGCCCACTTCTCGTAGTAACCATTCTCGCAAAAACCGAGAACATCAAAATACCGAATTTCAAGATTCAACATAAACCACAAGTCCAAATGATTTGAAAACTTAAATCATGCTCAAATATATCCATATAGTCATCAAACAATATTCCATAAGGCAAAAATCACATTTTCCAAAAATTCAACAGCAAATGAGGTCACCGTGACCATTGGTCGAGTGGTTGGTCGAGTGACCCACCGACCAATCGGCCGACCAATGAAGACAGAATCACGAAAATTCGCATTATAAGCCTCATTTCCACATTCCAACCTCATTCTAACTTCTTCCAAAGGTGAGAGAGCTCTAGGGAAAATATCCAAGAGTTCCCACAAGTGTTCTTGAGGTGATTTAGTGCTTCAACAACAACAACACAACACACCATCTTCACAAACAAGGTAAATCTCTCATTCTTTCTTCCATTTTCATCTTCTCATGCTTGCATTTCAAAAAAACCATGCTTTACTTGTATCCAATGCTAGAAATCATGCTTAGGAATGCTTAGAAACATATTCCCTAGGTTTTAAACACAATGACATGCATAGACAACAAGTTTTAACACATTTGGTGCTCATCTCGCAAAGTTTTATACCGAAATCGATATCTTTAGAAAAATTTCGTTTTCTCTCAAACCGCTTGAAATTTTCGCACGAGATCAAATGCTACATGCTCAAGATGACATTGTAGATAGGTCCATACTATTTGATTTAACCAATTTCAACTTTTCAAAAATCCAATTTTGACCTAAATTGCAAAATCCCCAAATTTCTTCTTGCTGAATTTTTCGCTTTAATCCAAGTTTTCGATCGATTTTCATCAAAACAACTTCATAGACATGAAATTCCAAGTATTGCGCACATGCTAGTATGTTCAAATCAAATTTCCCCCAAATTTGAAATTTTCCGAAAAATTACGAAAATACCCTTTTGGCTCAAATCTTGAAATAGCACTAATTGGAATTGTCTCTTGTCTCTTCCACAGATACATCATGCAGAGGGGAGGACGAGGAGGAGGTAGAGGTAGAGGTCGCATCGTAGGTGCTCTCAGGGGCAGAGGTCAGGTTCCTTTCGAGCCCAGAGAGGAGGTTAGGAGACCGGACCTATTTGACACACCTCGAGCCGAGTTTCGTACGAGGCCTACTTCAGCTATTGTAACATCGAGATGGGGCGTCTACTTCACTTACGCCAGCTCGTAGCCTTCAGGATCCGGCAGAGGTTCGACACTTTACAAAGTGGACTCACCTCTTCACCGAGGATTTGCCGGTATACCCGGAGCTAGTGAGGTTGTTCTTCAAGCAACCTTACTTACACAGAGGAGGCTCGGGGCCGTGGACATCCACTCGGACTTGTCCTCGGGAGCAGTGGTCCACCAGACTCAGATTCGCTTCTCTACCCGGACATCGGCCGAGATCTTGCAGGTCCCTTACTACCCACAGCAAGTGTGTGGATACCGCAGGAGCAGCACCCGGACAGCCATCCGATGCCGTACGAGCTCATGCGAGATATGCTCTACGCTATGGGATAGCCGCCGATGCTTCACACCGTGGACTAGCGGACGGATGACCGGTTCTCGCACGTATTATCGGTCGCATAGTCGGCCGGAACATCATGCCGAAAGCCGGACATCACCATCGGGTCACAAGTGATGGAGGCCTTGGTCATTTACCGCATCTACATGGGCTTCGAGATCGATCTTTCTTACATCATTCAGCAGGTCATGCTTGGACTTAGTTCTCGCGGCCTAGCATGCGGAACCTTTGCTATGGGAGGCTTCGACTTTGATCTTCGGGCATTTCGGGGTGAGTTTCGAGGATACTCCGATGGACACTAGATCACGTGGATACCCCATTGGGACTCGGACCATTCGACGATGAGACTACATCGCTAGAGAGATCTCCCGGTCCCGGAGGGTGAGGATGATGATGAATCGGAGGATGAGGATGAGGGATCAGAGGATGGAGGAGAGGATATCGGTCCCGATAGTGATGATCAGGCCGGAGATGATACAGAGATATGCGCGAGGCCGAGCCCGTGCATCACGAGTTTCCTTCATCACACTTCGAGGCGGGTGGCCCTTCACATGCGGTTCCGGAGACTTCGGATCTTGGTGCACAGATGAGATCGATGACTTCCATGCTAGAGAGGATGGAGGTCGGGACAGAGCAGATGTACGAGAGGATGGAGTCTCGACGAGGACGAGATAGAGCATCGGGTGACTCAGCTAGCAGAGAGGAGTTCGGAGCATATAGAGATCGAGTAGATCACCTAGATAGACTATACCTTAGGATTTCCCATTTATGCATTTTAGATGTAATCATTGTAAAAACTTTTGAAATTAATGAAGTTCATTTTGTTTCTCTTTAATTATTGTATGTTATGCACTTTTCTTTTCCTTGCATTAGTGTCATTTGTTCAAGTATAATTATGGTACGTTATTCGAAATGTTCTCATATGCCTCAAAGTTCAAGTTTCTAATTCAGTGTTCTATTATTCACTTCTAAGAGTAGAAGAGTCAGTTCAGATCAATGACTCAGAATGTTCAGTTGTTGCCTTTTGTGGTTAGGATCTCCTCGAACCTTGGGCTCGATACCAATCATCACGCCCTCCCAGCCGGTACCCTATCTGGCATACCCGAGAGTGTGATCCACAGCCCGAAGATCAGGTATCGAGTGATCAACCTCCCACATAAACAATAACATAATCATGAACAACCATAACAAGAGTGCGGAAGATAAATCATAGATCCAATAATGAAAGAATGAATCATAAACGAAACGGAATAATAGATATAATCAGAGTGTCAAACAGATAAGTAAAGTGAAGCAAAAATCCCACTTTACATCCAGCGGAAAAGTAGCTCGAAAGAATAAACTAGATAAAAGCTAATCCCAGTAGCAAGTACATTGGGTAACTAAATTATTCTCCACTTTGTAGACGACATCCTTGTAAGTATAGATCTCATAAATAGCACAAGGACGCTTCCACTCAATGGTCGGACTAAGCATCGTACGGAGCATAACCACCCGCGGGATCTTCAGAGTAATTGTGGTAACCGCAATCACCTTCCTGGAGATATGCCTCTTCGCCTTGCGCTTCTTCATAGGGACCGTCATAGTATTCCGTACTGCAGGATAGTCTAACAACATTGTACAATAAAGGAATGAGTTTCAAAGAAACTCGAAAAGGCGCTTAAAATCCATAATAACATAAATGGCAGAGTTCCAGAACAAACATAAATGCAATTTGATATGAGACAAACAATGAATGAATGATTCTAACTCTATGTATGCTGGTCTCTATTGGCAGACATGCTTTAAGTCATAGCACCGTACTTCTTTAGGAAAGTCCACTCACATCCTCAACCATTTAAGATATCTTGGATTCCCTCCAACCATTTAAGATATCTCGGGCGACCGATTGGTAATGGGTCCTTCATCCCTCAGGACAAACCTTGGCAGGGGGTTAAGTCAACACACTCTCTCACAACCATTTGGTATAAGTACTGGCGCATGTCAGGGTAATACCTAGCCAAATGCAAGTCTTCTACTTGGTTACATCAAGTCAGATCCAGATACTTCCATTCCTCGTCCCTGACGATCCTTTCCGGTATCCTTCACACTAGAGTCCTCATAGTCCCTGACTACGGACTCACCAACCCTATCGATCATCCACATATGGTAAACGGGAAGCTCTCACGTCCTTTCACGGGTTGGTTACCGGTCTTAAGCGCCCGTGAGCCCAAGTCTAACCATATGCAACCCTACCAATAAATGGCCCCCACAATGTGATTCCTGTCCTCTCACGGGTTGGTTACCGGTCTTGAGCGCCCATGAATCCCCATTGCTACCACGGGTCGTTCGGTCTCAATACCCCTCCGATTAGGGTCCGACATAACAGGACATCCTAGCCAAACACTACTAGACAATCCTATATATGTCATCCAACAGTTTAGGAAGGTGTCCAGAGGGCATCTCCGGAAACATCCCATAATATTCCCGTAGTAGTCCAAGGACAGTATGTCAAAAGGACACCTCTCCTTTCCAAACCATACGTAAGCATACACATGCATCAATTCATATCATCACATATATGGTAACTCCATATATGGAAAGAAATCAATATTTACAATCATTTGTATAACATTGGTAAGTAAATCATACATGAATCAATTCAATATGAATAAGTAATGCTACTGTAATCAAAGTTATGCAACAGTAGTATATCATTGTAAGAATCTAATTTAGGAAACATATTAATGATATTCAAATATAGAAACTAGATTCATGCTATCTATGTAATTAAGGAAATAACCATCCTTACCTTTTATAACTCGCAAAGAATCCTAAGAAATCAAGTAAGATCTTGGCAAACTTGAGAAGAAGGTCCTAAACAAGTATATACAACATATTAGGAAAGATCCCTAACAGAAAATATAGCAAAACATCCGAAACGGACCAATTCCTGGAGTTGCTGTACTCATTGGTCGAGTGGATTGGTCGAGTGGTCCAGTCGACCAATCAGTCGACCAATGCAGTCAGTAGCTTAGAAAATCAGAGTTTTGAGATATGAAATCCGAATTTGGTGGTTCAAAAGGGTACTAATCAAGGGGTAGACTACATCAGTAGTATTCTAGCATATAGGGGACCTCAAAACACTAATCAAATCAAGGTATCAAGATCCAAATTAGGAAACAAAAAGTTACCATAAATAAATCAAACATGGATCTTGATGAATTTTGAAATAGAAAACAAGGACAAGAACAATAGGAGGATGGATCATTGCTTTCGGTAATGAAAACATGAAAACATGCATAGGTCTTCATAGAATAAGGCTTAGAAGCATAAATCTAAATAAGGAAATAAAACCTACCATATATGTACTATCATGCATCATGAAGAACACATAGTAAGGTAGAAGAGAACAACTAGAATTCTATGGATTATGGATCATAGAAAGAAAACACAACCATTAACCACTAACATGATCAATGAAAGAAGATCCAAAGAGATCAGAATTCAGATTAGGAAATTAACAGAGATTAAATCATGGTTTGATCATGAATCCTTCAAAAGCTTGCAATGATCATGGTTAAGATCATTGTTCTAGCCTTAAATCCTTAGGATGATCATGAGAACATGTTCAGAGATGTTTGCAACAGAGGATGCAGCATCTCTTCTACTGTCTCAACTCAAAAAGGAAAGAAAAACAAAGATGTAGGAGAAGAAGAGAGAGTAGACATACCTTTTGATGCAAAAAGAAGAGTTCCGATGAAGATCCGCCAAGAAAACTCCAAGGATGCAAGAGAGATGACTTGCAGAGGTCTTTGGTTCTGTTCGAGAGGGTTTGGAGGCAGCAAATACGAAGTGGACTCGAGGTTAGACTTAAATAGAGCAGAATCAACCTAATTGCCAAAGACAAGCACCCATTGGTCGAGTGGATTGGTCGACTGGCCCGGCCGACCAATCAGTCGACCAATGCAGACAAAGAAGGCCAAAACAGGGAATTGAAGGCCCAGATCAAATCCAAACCTAAAGGGGTTTTGCACACAAGTCAAGTGACTTACCTAGTAGGTAGAAATGCCTTCAAACCAAGATAGAGAGCACTCCAAGTCCATCAACTAATTAGATCTTCATCAGGATTCTGTTTCCATAAATAGAACCTCATCATCAACCTTCATGGATTCAAAGCCAGACACCAAGTCCTCTACAGGGATGGCCCAAAGCTGACTTCTTACTTTACTTCGGGTCATCGGACCTACAAATAACAAGGTTTCCGGGTCAAGGTTAGGGCTGGGTTTCACATCGGGCCTTTGCATCTCCGTCTCTTCCCGATCATCTCGAACTTCTATGGGGAGGGCAGTAACCTTTTTCGGACCCTCCTTGTCTTTTAAATAGGCAACATAACACTGCCGAGAGAACTTCTGGTCGAGGAGACTTGACCGATTCCCATATCAGTCGGGAATTTTATCTTCAGGGGCTTTGTTGAAACAATAGCACCTATTTTGGATAAAGATGGTCGCCCAAGAATCATATTATAGGCTGGTAGTTCTCGAACCACCAGAAAATTGATTCGGACAGTTGTTTCTTTGGGAAAACTTCCAATGGAAAGATCCAACTAAACCGATCCTTCCGCTACTGCAGATGAACCTGCCAAGCCATATAGGTGTGTTGATGAAGGTTTCATCAAATCTTGATCCACCTTCAATTTTTGATACACTTCATAAGAAATTAGGTCAGCTGCAGACCCTATATCAATCAATACTCTATGTACTTCCCGCCGTGCAATCTCTACCTTGATGACTATAGCATCATCATGAGGTAAACAAACATCTCTCTCATCTTCTTCGCTAAAGGTGATAGAATCTTCACCATTTAGCTTCTTCCGCTTCTGCGCCTCTCCGGCTCCAACAAATTTGGATTTGGTTTTTAAACTCCGGAATGATTCGGGCTCTGGACCCCCGAAGATGGTAAGGATCGGTGACCGAGTAGCAGCTTCAATCACCTCCTTGCCTTTTTTGGACTTTGGGGCCTCCCTTGATCGTTCTGAACTAACCGAACGATTCCTTTTAGGAGCAGCCGCACGTGGCCCGCGTGGCTCCTCCCTTCTCCCCGCTAACAAAACCGGACAGATGTCCCCGAGATATCAATCTCTCAATATCTCGCCTTCGGATGACGACAGTCATTAGTGTAATGACCATAGTCCTTGTGGAATCGGCAATACTTTTCCTGATCCTGCTGCTCTCCGGGTTTCAAAAGAATTTTAGGCGGCCACTTCAAAATATTTTTTCTTTTGAGGATATTCAAAATGTCGGCGCGAGGAGCATTCAATGGAGTGTACTCACTTCTGCCGGGGGATCTTTGGCGCCAAGGTTGGGATCTTCCAACCCGATCACGAACATTCTTCTTTGGCTTCTCGCTTCGCTCAGAGCCTTTTGTTCCTTATTGGAGACTTTATTATCTCCTTGGCGCGCATCTAGAATCTCCATGACTTCAGCCGCTTCGGCATCTCTGTACCAACTCAAGCATAAGTCGTGGGTATATCCTGTAGTAATAACTCCAGGAGCTTCCGATTTGTGAGTCCTGTGAATAGAGCGGTTCTGGCTACCTGTTCATCCAAGTTTTCTATCTCCATCGTCACTTTGTTGAATCTTTTCAGAAATTCTCTGATCGATTCGCTCTTTCCCCGTTTGACAAGAAACAAGGTTTCTTCCGTTTTCTTGACCTCGTATCCCACTGGAATCGTCCTATGAATTGGCGTGCCAATTCATCAAAGTTTACGATCCTTCCCGAGGGGAGGTTAGAAAACCACTTTTGTGCCGCTCAGTTAGAGATGATCCGAAACCCCGGATAAAATTTCATCGAATTACCTGAAACTGCCATGGTCTATTGGTAATAACCAATGTGAGCTGTTGGATCTCCGGAGCCATCGAATGTTGAGAAAGTAGGCAAACGGAAGTTATGGGGAAACCGATATCCCGCAATTGGCTCAGCAAAAGGAGTCTTCCGAATGACTGAGTAAATATCCTCAGTTATTCTTCCCTTAGCCAATTGCCCTAACTTCTCATTGATGTTGGCCAATTCTTGACCAATCTAGGTCGAGTGATCTTCAGCAATACGATCACGACCTCGATTAACACGATCATCACGTGCTACTCGATCATCACGAACAGCCCGTCCTTCATGAACGTTTCTCTCATCACGAACCGCTCGATCATCACGAACGGTTCTTTCGCGATGGGTGAATGAGTTCTTACCCCAGAATCCAACCTTGTATTTGAATCGGTTGTACTCTCTTGCGGTCTATCGAACCGATCGCCTCGCCTTGGTTGATCATCAGTCCTTTGAAGTCCTCGGTCTCCTTCATGGAAATTCTGATCGACATTCCGATCTTCAGCCATTCTTTGGTCACGTGGCAATGCACGTCTCCCTGAGTCGTGTTGATCAGGTTCTTGTGGTAAAACCACCGTGCCGGTGAGCAAGCGGAGTGCTTGGCTCACCTCCAAGAGTTGAATCTTTACCTGATCCAATTGATCTTGGATTGTATCAGGAGGAAGATTACGTCCTCCCTGGCCTTTATCCACTTCGATAGGATTTTGGCTTTCCTGGGGAATATCTGGATTATTCACCCCCAGGTATCTAAACACCGGAATTGCGTTGTGCAGCGGCTGCTGGCTGCCTGATCTAGTCACCATGGCTTTTTCAAGTCTTTCCCACAGACGGCGCCAAATGATGCGTCCAAAATCTGCTCAGCCCTTGGATCTCCACGTGATGTCCCCGCAAAAGAAAGCGTCGAGATGTGGCCCGACCGCTGGGGTCGGGAGTCCACCTCTGAAGGCTAAGTCAGTTGATGAACTTAATCACAAACGGCTCTGCTAGAAACACAAAACTAATGAATGAAGAAACGGGAAAGGTGATCTAGATAGTAGGACGCTGATAGTTTAGGTCTATCAGTATGTATCTGAACCTGAGTCTCAGATAGTATTCTCCTTGATCGATTGATCCGTCCCTCACCTTGTATGGTAGTGAGGTTTATATAGTGTACCTTCAAATCTCCTTCGTTGGATGCACTCGAGCCTTCTTCGGGTAGTCGTTGGATCTCATTAGTAAGATCCGTTGAGCGATAGACTTCTACTAGTTTGGGCTAGTAGAGGACTCTTGAGATAACCGTTAGGTTATGCGATAGTTATCCCTTTGATGATGATTATCCGCAGCCGTCAGTTTGAGTCTGTTGTCATTAGGGTGATTACCCTAATCCATAAGTAAGATTAGGGCACACTTGCAGCAGAGTAATCTTTCTTCTTCAGCAAGCCATCTTCTGGATCCGGTTCGCTCGGGAACGATTCAGTTTTCTCCGTCTCGACCGGGGTCGGGGGTCGGACCAGGTATGAACCCGGTCTGATCATAAACTCTCCATATCAGGACCCTTCATGGGAAGGTCCATATATGGTTATTAAACTGATCGGTTCGAGAGCTTATAAGCTAAAGAACATGACAACCCATAAAAAGTTGGATCGTTCGTGGAATGCCAGGCACTTGAAGAAATACTATCCTTGAGGAGATTATCATTTTCATTCATGATGTAACAAATTTCAACTCAATCAATACAATTCTCAGTTTTCAACTACTGTCTTGGGGGCATCACACAACACTCAAGATCAAATCCAGCGACAAAATCACAAGGCATCAGTTTAAAACCCGTGTGGGACCTTCTACAAGGCATCGGCTTAAAACCCGAGTGAGTTCCTTCTCAAACTTATTGAATTTGTCTGGAAATTCTCAAATAAAGGCATCGGTTTAAAACCCATGTGGGACCTTCTTCAAGGCATCGGTTTAAAACCCGAGTGAGTTCCTTCTCAAACTTATTGAATTTCTACGAAATCTATTAGTAAAGTCTCGCACTTGGCAACAAAGTCTTCAACATCCGCTTTCAAACCATTCCACCAAAAATGTTCCCTTAAGTCTTTATACATTTTGGTACTTCCAGGGTGCATTGTAAAGATCGACTGGTGTGCTTCTTTCAATATTTCCTTCTAGATTTCATCAACAGCAGGCACACAGAGTCTATCTCTAAACAATAAGGTACCATCTAAAGATGTACTAAATGCAGGGTCCATTTCTGAATTTGTGGCAACCTTCTCAATCTTCTCTTTTAACTCAGGGTCAGAACTTTGCAAAGCAACAATCCGGTCTCTAAGGGTGGATCTTGCCGTCATGGCATAAAGAATACAATCCGAACCCTCAAGAACCACTTCTAAGCCAAACCTTTCCATTGACAACAACAAAGGTCGACTCAAAGCACACAAGTTCAAATCCTTCCTCTGACCTTTCCTACTAAGAGCATCCGCAAAGTCTGGGTGATACTGGATATCGCAATCATAGTCAAAAACCAACTCCAACCATCTTTTTTGTCTCATATTCAGCTCTTTTTGGGTGAAGAAGTATTTCAAACTCTTATGATCTTTGAAGATAGCGATCTTCTCACCGTATAGGTAATGCCTCCAAATCTTTAAGGTGAAAACAACGGCGACAAGCTCTAAGTCGTGAGTGGGATAATTCCGCTCATAGTCTTTCAATTGCCGAGAGGCATAAGCCACAACTTTGCCGTGTTGCATCAACACGCAACCCAATCCGATCTTGGAAGCATCAGTGTAGACTGTCAACCCACCGGAACTATCAGGTATAGTTAAAACCAGGGCGCTTGTCAATCTAACCTTCAGCTCTTCAATATTCTTCTCGCAAGATTCAGTCCAAACAAACTTCTCTTCCTTTCTAGCTAGCTTAGTCATAGGGGCAGCCAACCTAGAAAAGTTCTCAATAGATCTCCGATAGTATCCTGCCAATCCAAGGAAACTGCTTATCTCAGTCACGGTCTTCGGTCTTTCCCAATCGGTAACCGTTTGCACTTTCTCCAGGTCAACACGAATACCCTCGGCTGAAACAACATGGCCAAGAAATACTACCCTTGATAGCCAAAAGTCACATTTGCTAAACTTAGCATAGAGTTTCTTTTCTCTCAACCTTTGCAATGTGAAGTTCAGATGTTCCACATGCTCTTTCTCATTCTTCGAGTAAATCAAGATGTCATCACTGAACACGATCACAAACTTATCGAGCACATCATGAAATACCCAGTTCATGAGGTCCATGAACACGGCAGGGGCATTCGTTAAACCAAAAGGCATAACTTTGAATTTATAATGTCCATACCTTGTTCGGAATGCCGTCTTAAAGATATCACTTGAATTCACTTTCAACTGGTGATACCCCGATCTCAAGTCAATCTTCGAGAACATAGATGCGCCCTTCAACTGATCAAACAGGTCATCAATCCGACGCAACGGGTATCTATTCTTGATTGTTAACTTGTTCAACTCTAGGTAGTCAATGCATAGGCGCATACTACCGTCTTTCTTCTTAACGAACAAGACCGGAGCTCCCCAGGGTGACACACTTGGCTGTACAAAACCTTTATCCAGGAGTTCGTTCAACTGAGTTTGCAACTCCTCTAGCTCGGTAGGCGCCATCCTGTAAGGAGCCTTAGACACCAGGGAGTGGACTTGTCCTTGTCCTTGTGCTTGCTTCCAGATGAAGCATCTTCCACCAGGGAGTGGACTTGCATTAAAGCGGTCAAAGTCTTCTTGCTCACTCTTCCCTTCTTCCCTTGGAACTCCAAAACTGAATCCCCCTCCAATCGAAATTGGATCTTGTTTGAAGAGCACAAGATCACAGTGTTGTAGGATGTCAACCAATCAATTCTCAAGATTACGTCGAAATTTCCCATATCGAACAACACCAAATTTGGCTTCAAGTTAAATCCACAAACACAAATAGGACATTCCTCTAACACTTTATCTAGTTTAACAGCAGACCCAACAGGGGTACAAATTGACAAATAACTAGACAAACATCTGGGTGTTAGGTTAGGCTTCACAGCAAAAGTAGATGAAATGAATGAATGAGACGCACCCGTATCAAACAATACAAATGCTGATAAAGAAGCGACTAACAATGTACCTGTGACAACATCATGACAAGCTTCTTGGTCAATACCAAATATACTGAAGACTCTGCCAGCAGGAGGAGCAGGGACACTCTTCTGAACAGGAGCACTGGGCTGAACAGACTTCTTGGGGCAGAGGCGGGCAAAATGGCCAAGTTGTTTGCAAAAGAAACAAACATTATCCTTCTGTCCAACAGAGGTAGCTGCCACTGGAGGTCTCTGAAATGCAGGCCTGGGGTGCACCATTCCAGGTTGAGGAGGCTGAACAATTCCCACAGGTCGGGTCCCACTAGTCTGGCCATACTGGCCTACATGAACAGCATTGGGACTCGGCCCAACACTCCGGGGCTGATAGGTGGGAGTTGGGTACGGTGCAGGCCTCGTAAAGCGACGGTCAGTATGATCAACAAATCCAGAAGGCTTGGATTGCCAAGGTCTTTGTGCTCGCGCATTCTCCTTCTCAGTTTCCTCAATCTTCTTCGCATTCTCAACGGCCTGAGCATAGTTCCCAAGAGGTAAGGCAGTGAGGTGAACTTTGATGGAAGGTCGCAGCCCTTTGAAGAATTTCTTCGCTTTGGCAACATCGGATCTCAAGGAATCAGAAGCGAAGAAAAAGAGTTCTTCAAACTTCTGTTGGTATTCCAGAACAGAAAGGGTACCTTGCACCAATGCCATAAATTTTGCCTCCTTGGCATCTTTCACTGACTCAGGGAAATAGTTTCTACAAAAAGCTTCCTTAAACAACTCCCAAGAAACCACGCCAGCATGAAGGTTTTCGAGAATAGGCCTGGTGGAGGTCCACCATGCATCAGCTTCATGCTTAAGCTTCTGTTCTACAAACAACACCTTCGATTATCTAAACAACTGCAGATGTCTGAATGCTTTCTCCAGTTCTCTCAACCATCTATTAGGAAAGAGGACGTCCTTGGTCACGCCAGTAAAAGATGGTACATGAAGCTTAAGAAAACTTTCCATCAGCTTGGTATGCGGGATCTCGGTGGACCTCTCCACATACGGAGCTGCACGGCCAGGGTTTCTTGAACCACTTGCTCGGTTCTCTTCTCGCAAAGCCATAAATCCGGTCATCATTTGATTGAACTGTGCTGCCTGTTGCTGCATCATGTTGGTCATAATGCTAGCAATGTCATTAAAGCTTCCGATTTCAGGGGCATCGGGGACTCCATTAGGGGTGGGGTTCTCCCCTTGTCTTTGCTGGTCTGAGACCCCAGTAGGCACATCATCGACTCCGGAATTATCAGAACCAATCAGACGATTTCTTAGAAGCACCATTCTGCAAAAATCGAAGGTTACAACATCGAAAATCAAACTTGTCAAAATCACTTGATCAAAAGGTTAGAATGCCCAAATCATGCTTAAAATTTTCA
This sequence comes from Hakea prostrata, assembly GCF_041222555.1. NCBI lineage: Eukaryota > Viridiplantae > Streptophyta > Magnoliopsida > Proteales > Proteaceae > Hakea > Hakea prostrata. The sequence goes on from NW_028291139.1 coordinate 177,303, forward strand.
ACATAGCAAGATTATAGTCCAACATTGGTAAAAAGAACAAATCACAAATCAGATTTCCACAAAAAGCCCAAAAGAAAAAATTTTCCTTTATTGGTCAATACATTTGGTCGATGGCATCGACCAATAGTATCGACCAATTCATATTTTGCGCGAAAACATAATATATGGCCCACTCGATTCATTTCAAATCACTTCCATTTCATTCTTGGCTTTGGGGAAAAGTTCTTCTTAAGGTCTCTAAGGGTTTTAGGGGTGATTTGAGGCTTCCAACACTCTTGCAAGCTTGCATTGATCATCAATACAAGTAAGTCTCATTCTCTTCTTCTCTTTTCTTGCATTATCATTTACCATGACATGGTTTTCCTTTAAAACTGCAAAATGTTTGTTGCTAATGGTTAGAATCATGTCTAGGGACATTTAGAAACATGCTTCCACTAGCCTCCAAACAAAACCAAGCATAAAAGACAAGATTTCACACACTTAGGTTCCAAAATCACTATTCATTTCGAAATTTTCCAACTTTGCAAACACTTGCCTCATTTTTAAACCAATTAGAATTTTGACATGAAACCAAGTCTCACATGACTAATTTACCATGGGGAAGGTGTTCCCACACTTGGTTTGCCGAAATTCCAACTTTTGAAAAACCACAAACATAGCCCAAAGGGGAATTTTCCTTCTCACACCTTGCTGAAATTTCACTTCTACAAGGTCAAAATGTTAGATTTCCACAAAACAAAACATCCCAGCATGTTTATCCAAGTCTTATGCACATGCTAGTACGTTCGAAAGGCATTTTTGCATAAATTTTTTAATTTTTAGAAAATTTACGAAAATGCCATTCATCTAACAAATGTACACGGGGACTAATCAAAATGAAATTTCTTCTTTGTCTCCACAGATTTTCATGCCCAGAGGATAACAGAGGGCTGATAGCGGTCTTGGGCATGCTCCACAATAGGAGGTTATCGAGGAGGACCTCTTTATCACACCTCAGGCAGAGTTCCTGTTTGACCGCTACTTCTACGACATATCGATCGAGTACGAGCGGTTGGTAGTCTTAGATGAGCTAGAGACTTTTCGCATTCGGGAGATGTTAGAGGCGATGGGATGGCTACCTTTGTACACCACGTCATATCCAGTCTACCCAGAGCTTGTCAGGTACTTTTATAGTAACCTGACCTCCCGATTCGAGGATGACCCGCGAGATGGTTCTCGGATTGTCATCAGCTCCGTGATCAGAGGCATCGAGATCACATTCACCACCAGTGAGTTGGCTGCGATCTTGGGGGTGCCGTCCGTATCGGATTTTCGTTGGTAGATTCCTCCTCGCATTGACATCATGGAGGCTCTTCTTCCACACGAGACACACGAGATATGTATGACTCTGCGGGATGATGAGGACTGCTACATGCCCAGGAGCGGATGCTGCCATCTGCTCGAGTCATCGCTCGCTTCGTCGGGCGAAACATTATTCCAAAGGCAGGGCATCACAGTAGGGTGATGATCATGGAAGCATTAGTCATCTATTGCATTTACACTGGAGTGTAGATAGACTTGGCTCACATCATGCAGCATATCATGATAGACTGAGTTGAGCTTCCCGGGGTCAAGAACTTAGCTTTTGGTCGGATCTTGACACGCATATTCCAGTACTTCCAGGTGGATTTAGAAGACGCACTAATGATTCCTGATATAGACAAAGGTGAGGACCTCTGTGCATGGTCGATCAGGAAGATGGGGCTTGGTAATGCAGTTAGATCAGATGATGAGGCCGACATCGATGAGGGTGTCGAGGATGACAATGTAGATGAGCATGGAGACGATGACGATCACGGTGATGCTCCAGCTCAGGATGATGATCAAGGGCATGAGGAGATTCCTGCTCCACGATTTTCCAAGGATGGAGGTCCATCTCACCAGACTTCTGAGGCTCTAGGTGTGGCTTCTCATCAGTCTTCGATTCATTCCATACTCTAGAGGATCGAGGCTCGACAGATGAGGATGGAGTCATACATGCACACTCTAGGTGAGAGGTGTACACGACTCAAGGATGAGTTCAGATCGAGGAGGGATCAGACAGATCGTCGAAGTAGATCACCTAGATAGATAGCACTAGGAATTTCCTTTTATGTTTTTCCCAAATGTACTTTCTTTCAGACTTGTAAAAATTTTCTTATGTAATTAATGAGATCAAGTTGTTTTGCTTACATTATTGTGTCTTATTCCATAATTAGTTAAGTTTCATTTATTTAGTTACTAATCTCGGCTATCTATTATTCAACTCTAAGAATAGTTGAGTTACCCTTTTGATCTGTAATTCGGAATGTTCCGTCATCGCTTCTGTGGTTAGGGTCTTACTGAACCTAGGGCTCTGATACAACTCTGTCACATCCACCCAGCCGGTACCCTATCTGGCATACTCGGGATGTGATCCACAGCCCCAAAGATCCATAGTTCAGGGACCACATCATCCACATCGACGATAACACAATCATGAACAATCAATATTAAACTAACACTTGATAAACATGGAATTCAGAAATGAGATACCAAGGAGAATCAGAGTACGGAAGTAAATATCATATCAGATAAATTAAGAATGCAGTGGGCGGAATCCACTCCTTCAAATAAGCGGAAGTGAGGTCAAAATTAAATAAATACAAGTCTCAAGTTATGAAATTTAATTTAACGTTATTACAATTCCTCTGAGTTTAACTGTCACAAAAAAAAAGGGGGTGGGTAGCTACACATAAGTCTCCTCCACAATAAATATGTTCTCTTCGATAGTGGAAGACCTCAGACACCCAATATGGCTGCTCCCATACTATCCCAGGGCTAACCCTGATACGCCAGAGGATCTGCTTCGGTACCGTCACCGAAGTCCTCATCGTAGCTAGCCTCCGGATAGTAGTATGAGGTATCCGGGTCCGCCTCAGGGAACGTGCCATCAGAGAAATCAGTTGTAGAGTAGCCTAGCAAAATATTGCAACAGAAAAGGAATGAGTTCAAAAGAACTCAGCAAGGTAGTTATTCCACAATACATGAGCCACAAGATAATCATAAAATGATGCAGATGATATGAGACATGTGATGCAATATGATTCTGTTCTAAGTATGCTGGTCATCTATGGTAGGCATGCTTTAAGTCATAGCACCATACTTCTTTAGGTAGTCTCAGTCACTCATCACCGGGGGAAATTGGGTCCTGCATCCCTCTCGGACAATCCATGGTTGGGGGTTTCGGTCACCACTCTCTCACATCACCATTTGGCACAAGTATTGGCGCATGTCAAGGTAAAGCCTAGCCCAATGCAAGTCATCTACTTAATCACATCATGTCAGTTCTAGATACGTCCATTCCTCCCCTCTCCGGATCCTTTCTGGTATCCTTCACATTAGAGTCACGGATATTACTCACCGGACTCATCAACCCTATTGGTCATCCACAAATGGTAAACGGGAAGCTCTCACGTCCCTCTCACGGATCATTTCACCGGTCTTGAGTGCTCGTGAGCCCAAGTCTAGCCATTTGCAACCCTACCAATAAGTGGCCCCTTCCGAGTATCCGTAATGCAATTTATGTCCTCTCACGGAGTGGTTACCGGTCTTGAGCGCCCACAAACCCACACTACTACCACGGGTCGTTCGGTCTCAATGCCCTTCCGAATCGGGTCTGATCTGATAGGGACATCCTAGCCATGCATCTAGACAAGTCCTATGTATGTCATCCAATAACCCAAGAAAGCGTCGATGGACATCTTTAGAGAACATCCCATACTATTCCCTCCAATGTCCAAGGACAGAAGCACCAGTAGGGTACTCCTCAATCCCAAGTTATACTTAAGCAATCACATGCCCAAGTTCATCATATCAATTCACAAGATACAACATCATAATAAACATTCGATTCATGACATTGACATAACTCATCATATATTGAATTTGATAAGCATGATAAGACATTGAAATAAAATAATGTGAACACAAAGCTACTGTTGAAAGACATATGTAGCATGTCTAACATGATAAGAATATGAAATAGAAACCGTGTTCACTAGGTTAGGAACACCAAGTCAAAATCTCATGTCTTATGTAATTATATCGTTAACTATCCTTACCTTGAATTGGAGAAGGGAATCATCCAAGATCACAAGCTAGTGGCCCAAATAGTCTTAAAACCCTAAACAAGCATATATGAAAGGTTAGAGAAGAAATCAGAACAATCGGAGATCGAACGAAGCAAAACTACGCAAAAGTTGCTGACAGCAACTCTGTTGGTCGATACATTTGGTCGATAGTATCGACCAATAGTATCGACCAAAACATGTTTCTGCAGAATTTTACAGAATAGTTCAGTAACTTTAGGTGTGAACTTGGAGGGCTATACAAGGTCAAATTGCATGGGGTTTTCTCCTACAGTTCACTCAAGAGGTCTAGTTTTAGGGGGTACCTTCGGATTATACACAGGAGTCCGTTTGATATCTCAACTGTCTCACTCTTCATCAGTGCGCAGATTCTAACTTAACACTGATAATGTGCTCAAGGAAGGAGCAGCATCATCAATGTCCATATACTGGAGTTCCGACAACGTCATCAACCAGCAGGGCCACAAGTCCCTTCTACCACCACTTTGGGTCTTCGGACCTTCAAACACAACAATGACCGGGTCGGGTCAAGGTTAGGTAAAAGTTGGATTTTACAAGGGTGATACTGAATTTCACAATCATAATCAGAGACTAGTTCCAACCATCTTCTATGCCTCATGTTCAACTCATTTTGGGTAAAGAAGTATTTCAAACTTTTATGATCCGTGAATATGGCAATTTTCTCACCGTAGACGTAATGTCTCCAAATCTTCAAAGCGAAGACAACAACGGCAAGTTCTAGATCGTGAGTGGGGTAATTCCACTCATAATCTTTCAATTGCCGAGAAGCATAGGCTATGACCTTACCATGTTGCATCAGCACGCAACCCAAACCAATCTTTGACGCATCTGTATAGACTGTCATACCACCGAAACTATTAGGTATAATCAAAACCAGGGCACTTGTCAATCTATCTTTCAACTCTTGGAAATTCTTCTCACAAGCTTCAAACCAAACAAACTTCTCTTCTTTCCTGGTCAGCTTAGTCATAGGAGCAGCCAACCAAGAAAAGTTCTCAATAAACCTTCTGTAGTAACCTGCCAATCCAAGGAAACTTCTTATTTCCGTAACAGTCTTCGGTCTTTCCCAATATGCCACTACTTGAAGTTTTTCGGGATCAACACTAATACCTTCAGCTGAAACCACATGGCCAACAAATACTACACTTTTGAGCCAAAAATCACACTTACTGAACTTAGCGTAAAGCTTCTTTTCTCGCAGTCTTTGCAAAGTGAAACTGAGATGCCTTGCGTGCTCTTCTTCATTCATCGAATAGATCAAGATGTCATCGATGAAGACAATCACAAACTTATCAAGCACATCATGAAATACTCAGTTCATGAGGTCCATGAACACAGCAGGAGCATTAGTCAATCCGAAAGGCAGGACTCGAAATTTATAATGACCATATCTCGTTCTGAAAGTTGTCTTCAAGATATCACTTGGCTTCACTTTCAAATGGTGATATCCAGATCTCAAGTCAATCTTCGAGAACACTATTGCACCCTTCAACTGATCGAAGATCATCAATTCTGGGCAGCGGGTATCTATTCTTGATGGTCAGCTTGTTCAACTCACGGTAGTTGATGCACAGACGCATACTACCATCCTTCAGCTTAACAAACAAACACCAGAGCTCCCCAAGGTGATACACTAGGCTGTACAAAACCTCTATCTATGAGCTCATTCAACTGGTTTTGTAGTTCCTTCAGTTCAGTAGGAGCCATCCTATACGGAGCCTTAGATATTGGAGCGGCACCAGGGATGAGATCAACAGAAAACTCAACATCCCTATCTGGAGGTACTCCTGATAGGTCATCAGGGAAGACATCAACAAAGTCGTAGACAATCTTGACTTTGTCAACTCTCTTCTCTACTTTACCCTTGCCTTCAGATGAAGCATCATCCACTAGGGCGTAGACTTGCATCAGTGCAGACATGATTTTTTTACCAATCCTTCTTCTCTCACCTTGAAATTCAAAAACCGGACTTCCACAGATTTGGAACTGAATTTTCCTCGAAGAACAAAGAAATACAGCTTTGTGGGCTCTCAACTAATCGATTCCCAAAATGATATCAAAGTCAATCATATCATGAAGTACTGGATTGGCTTCCAAGTTCTTCTCACCAATCAAAACAGGACATTTAACTAACCCTTTATCTAGTTTCACAGTAGGACCAGTAGGTGTACTAATTAGTTAACAACTAGATAACTTCTCAAGCACTAGGCCAGTCTTCTTGATGAATGCAAATGACATGAATGAATGAGATTCACCCGTATCAAATAAGACAAATGCAGGAATAGAAGCGACTAACAATGTACCTGTAATCACATCATGGCTTGCATCCCTGTTCAGTACAGAAATACTGAACATTCTACCGGAGGGAGGAGCAGGGGCATTCTTCACTAAAGGAGTAGGCTGCTGGACAAGCCTCTTCATACAAGCATGAGCAAAATGACCATCTTGCTTATAGAAAAAGCAAACAAGATTTCTAGATCCTTTCTAGATCCCACTGGAGTAGCTGCAACTGGGGGCTTCTAAACCAAGGGCCTAGGATTTGCATTCACAGGCCTAACATTCGCATTCAACGATGGTCTTTCCCCGGAGCTCCCTCACGTTTTGAAGTGTTTAGAATGAAGTTAGAATGAGGAAATGAGGCCTAAAATATGAATTTTTGTATTCTGTGAGCATTGGTCGACTAGGCCAGTCGACCAATCAATCGACCAATGGACACAGTGACCTCATTTTCTGTTGAATTTTTGAAAAATGTGATTTTTGTCCTATGGATTATTGTTTGATGACTAAATGGATGTATTTAAGCATGATTTAAATTTGCAAATCATTTGGACATGTGGATTATGATGAAACTTCGAAATTTGGTGTTTTTTATGTTTTTGGTGTTTGCAGAATGGTTACTCTGAGAAGTGGACGTGGTGGATCCAGTAGCAATGGTCATGGTGAGATACCCAATGGTGGATTTGGGCAGCAGACCAACACTGGTGAATAGGGTACCCAGAACATACACAATGCCCCGAACGTCGGTAGTTTCCGTGATATTGCCAACATCATGGGCAATATGATGCAGTAGCAAGCAGCCCAGTTTACTCAAATGCTGGCAGGTTTCATGACTCTGGATAATGAGACTCATGCTGGTGCTAACGGAATTCCTCATGCTGCAGTCCCAAATGCGGGAGGATTAGCCGGATGCAAGCCATGATGTAATTACAGGTACATTGTTAGTCGTTTCTATTTCTGCATTTGTCTTATTTGATACGGTTGCATCTCATTCGTTCATATCATCTGCATTCATCAAGAAGACTTACCTAGTGCCTGAAAAGTTATCTAATTGTTTACTGATTAGTACACCTACCGGTTGTAAAACCCAGCCCTAACCTTGACCCGGAAACCTTGTTATTTCTAGGTCCAGTGACCCGAAATAAAGTAAGAAGTTAGCTTTGGGCCATCCCGGTGGAGGACTTGGTGTCTGGCTTTGAATCCATGAGAGTTGATGATGAAGTTCTATTTATCAAAACTGAATCTTGATGAAGATCGGATTAGTTGATGGACTTGGAGTGCTCTCTATCTTGGTTTGAAGGCATTTCTACCTATTAGGTAAGTCACTTGATATGTTTGCAAAACCCCTTTAGAATTGGATTTGATCTGGGCCTTCAATTCCCTGTTTTGGAATTGCTGTATGCATTGGTCGACTGATTGGTCGACTGGACCAGTCGACCAATCCACTCGACCAATGGGTGCTATCTTTGGCAATTAGGTCTTGCTTGCTCTATTTAAGTCCAATCTCGAGTCTACTTCGTATTTGCTGCCTCCAAACTCTTTGGAACGAACCAAAGACCTCTGCAAGTCATCTCCCTTGCATCCTTGGTGATTTTCTTGACGGATCTTCGTCAAAACTCTTCCTTTTGCATCAAAGGTATGTCTACACTCTCTTCTTCTCCTCCATCTCTGTTTTTCTTTCCTTTTTGAGTTAAGACAATAGAGGAGATGCTGCATTCTCTGTTGCAAACATCTCTGGACTTGTCTCTCATGATCATCCTAAGGATTAATGGCTAAAACAATGATCTTAACCATGATCATTGCAAGCTTTTGAAGGAATCATGACCAAACCATGATCTAGTCTTTGTTTAACTTCTGATTTGAATTCTGATCTCCTTGGATCTTCTTTATTGATCATGTTAGTAGTCAATTGCTGTGTTTTCTTTTCATGATCCATGATCTATTAATCTCTAGTTGTTTCTCTTCTACCATACCATGTTTTCTTCATGAATCATGATAGTTACATATATGGTAGGTTTTGTTTCCTTATTTAGATTTATGCTCTTAGGTCTATTTTCTTGAAGATCTAAGTATGCTTTTCATGATACCTTTACCTGAAGCAATGATCCATTCTCCTATTGTTCTTGTCTTTGATTTTTATCTTGAATTCTTCAAGATCCATGATTGATCTAATTATGGTAACTTTTTGTTTCCTAATTTGGATCTTGATGACTTAATTTGATTAGAGTTTTGAGGTCCCCTATATGTTAGGATATTACTGTTGTAGTTTACCCCTTGATTAGTACCCTTTTAAACCACCAAATTCGGATTTTATATCTTAAAACTCTGTTTTTTTTAGGCTACTGTCTGCATTGGTCGACTGATTGGTCGACTGGACTAGTCGACCAATCCACTCGACCAATGAGTACAGCAACTCCAGAATTGGTTTGTGTTGGATGTTTTGGTATCTTTTCTGTTAGGGATCTTTCCTAATATGTTGTATACACTTGTTTAGGACCTTCTTCTCAAGTTTGCCAAGATCTTACTTGATTTCTTAGGATTCCTTTGCGAATTATAAAAGGTAAGGATGGTTACTTCTTTAACAACATAAATTGCATATCTTAGTTTCTATATTTGAATCTTGTTAATTTATTTCTTTAATTAGATTCTTATAATGTTATACTACTGTGGTACTATCTTGATATCAGTAGCATTACTTATTCATATTGAATTGACTCATGTATGATTTACTTATCAATTATATACAAAGTGATTGTAATTATTGATTTCTTTCCATAGATGAAGTTACCATATATGTGATGATATGAATTGATGCATGTGTATGCTTAAGTATGGTTTGGAAAGGAGAGGTGTCCTTTTGACACTTCTGTCCTTGGACTACTACGGGAATATTATTGGATGTTTCCGGAGATGCCCTCTGGACACCTTCCTAAACTGTTGGATGACATATCTAGGACTGTCTAGTAGTGTTTGGCTAGGATGTCCCGTTATGTCAGACCCTAATTGGAGGGGTATTGAGACCGAACGACCCGTGGTAGCAATGGGGATTCATGGGCGCTCAAGACCGGTAACCAACCCGTGAGAGGACAGGAATCACATTGTGGGGGCCATTTATTGGTAGGGTTGCATATGGTTAGACTTGGGCTCACGGGCGCTCAAGACCGGTAACCAACCCGTGAGAGGACGTGAGAGCTTCCCGTTTACCATATGTGGATGATCAATAGGGTTGATGAGTCCGTAGTCAGGGACTATGAGGACTCTAGTGTGAAGGATACCGGAAAGGATCGTCGGGGACGAGGAATGGACGTATCTGGATCTGACTTGATGTAACTGAGTAGAAGACTTGCATTTGGCTAGGCTTTAACCCTGACATGCGCCGGTACTTAGACCAATGGTGATGTGAGAGAGTGGTGACCTATACCCCCAGCCATGGAATGTCCCGAGGGATGCCGGACCCATTACCAACTGATGATGAGTGATTGAGACCTTCCTAAAGAAGTATGGTGCTATGACTTAAAGCATGTCTGCCAATAGAGACCAGCATATGTAGAGTTAGATTCATTCATTCATTGCTTGTCTCATTCCAAATTGCATTTATGTTTGTTCTGAAATCCTGCCATTTATGTTATTATGGATTTAACTGCCTTACTGAGTTTCTTTGAAACTCATTCCTTTATTGTACAATGTTTGTTAGACTATTCTGCAGGTACTGAATATTATGACGGCCCCTATGAAGAAGCGCAAGGAGAAGAGGCATATCTCCAGGAAGGTGATTGCGGTTACAACAATTACACTGAAGATCCCGCGAGTGGTTATGCTTAGTACGATGCTTAGTCCGACCATTGAGTGGAAGCGCCCTTGTGCTGTTTATGAGATTTATACTTATAGGGATGTTGTCTATAAAGTGGAGAACAATTTAGTTACCCATTGTACTTGCTACTGGGATTAGATTTTGTCTTGCTTATTCTCTTTTAGAACTACTTTTCCGCTGGTTGTAGAGTGGGATTTTGCCTCACTTTACTTATCTATTTTAGACACTCTGTTTATATCTAGTACTCTGATTTATATATGATTCATTCTTTCCTTATTTGGATCTATGGTTTATCTTCCGCACTTTTATTATTATTGTTCATGATTATGTTATTGTTTATGTGGGAGGTTGTTTACTCGATACCTGATCTTCGGGCTGTGGATCACACTCTCGGGTATGCCACATAGGGTACCGGCTGAGAGGATGTGACACCGGTCCTACTGTGAAACTAAATAAAGGGTTAGTAAAATGTCTTGTGTTGATTGGTGAGAAGAACTTGGAAGCCAATTTGGTACTTCTCGATATGAATGACTTTGATGTCATTTTGGGAATTGGTTGTTGACAGCCCACAAAGCTGTATTTCTTTGTTCCTCAAGAAAAATTCAGTTCCAAATCTGTGGAAGTCTGGTCTTTGAATTTCAAGGTGAGAGAAGAAGGATTGGTAAGAAGATCCTATTTGCACTGATGCAAGTCTACGCCCTACTGGATGATGCTTCATCTAAAGGCAAGGGTAAAGTAGAGAAGAGAGTTGACGAAGTCAAGATTGTCTGCGACTTTGTTGATGTTTTCCTTGATGATCTATCAGGAGTGCCTCCAAATAGGGATGTTCAGTTTTCTATTGACCTTATCCCTGGTGCCGCTCCGGTATCTAAAGCTCCGTATAGGATGGCTCCTACTGAACTGATGGAACTACAAAACCAATTGAATGAGCTCATAGATAGAGGTTTTGTACAGCCTAGTGTATCACCATGGGGAGCTCCGGTTTTATTTTTTAAGAAGAAGGATGGTAGTATGCGTCTGTGCATCGACTACCATGAGTTGAACAAGATGACCATCAATAATAGATACCCACTACCCAGAATTGATGATCTCTTTGATCAGTTGAAGGGTGCAGTAGTGTTCTCGAAGATTGATTTGAGATCTGGATATCACCAGTTGAAAGTGAAGCCAAGTGATATCTTCAAGACAGCTTTCAGAACGAGGTATGGTCATTATGAATTTCGAGTCATGCCTTTTAGATTGACTAATGCTCCTGTTGCGTTAATGGACCTCATGAACTGAGTATTTCATGATGTGCTTGATAAGTTTGTGATTGTCTTCATCGACGACATCTTGATCTATTCGAAGAATGAAGAAGAGCATGCCAGGCATCTTAGTTTCACTTTGCAAAGGCTACGAGAAAAGAAGCTTTACGCCAAGTTCAGCAAGTGTGATTTTTGGCTCAAGAGAGTAGTATTTCTCAGCCATGTGGTTTCAGCTGAAGGTATTCATGTTGATCCCGAAAAAGTCCAAGCAGTGGCTGATTGGGAAAGACCGAAGACCGTTACGGAAATAAGAAGTTTCTTTGGATTGGTGGGATACTACAGGAGGTTTGTTGAGAACTTTACTCGGTTGGCTGCTCCTATGACTAAGCTGACTTGGAAAGAAGAGAAGTTTGTTTGGTCTGACGCTTGTGAGAAGACTTTCCAAGAGTTGAAAGATAGATTGACAAGTGCCCCGATTTTGACTATACATGATAGTTTCGGCGGTATGACAGTCTATACTGATGCGTCAAAGATTGGTTTGGGTTGCGTGCTGATGCAACATGGTAAGGTCGTAGCCTATGCTTCTCGGCAATTGAAAGATTATGAGCGGAATTACCCCACACATGATTTAGAACTTGCCATTGTTGTCTTCGCTTTGAAGATTTAAAGACATTATCTCTACGGTGAGAAGATTGCCATATTCACGGATCATAGGAGTTTGAACATGAGGCAAAGTAGATGGTTGGAATTAGTCTCTGATTATGACTGTGATATTCAGTATTATCCTGGTAAGGCAAATGTTGTTGCTGATGCTCTTAGTAGGAAGAGCCAGAAGAAGGCTTTGGATTTGAATGCGCTGAGTCAACCCCTGTTGTCTTCAATTGCGAACTTTGATTTGGAAGTTGTCTCTGGGAATTCAGATTTTGTTCTTTCTGCCATGACAACAAGATCTATCCTCAGAGATAGGATTGTTGCTCTTGGGAGTTCTGATCAAGAATTTAAGGACAAAGTTGAGAAGATTTCTTTGAATCCTGAGTCGGACCCCGACTTTGGTATATCCATGGATGGTGCTTTATTGTTTAGAGGTAGACTGTGTGTGCCAGCAAATGAGGAAATTAAGAAAGAAATATTGAAGGAAGCACACCAGTCGATCTTTACATTACACCCTGGAAGCACCAAGATGTACAAGGACTTGAAGGAACATTTTTGGTGGATTGGTTTGAAGGCTGATGTTGATGATTTTGTTGCCAAGTGTGAGACTTGCCAGCGTGTGAAAGCTGTTCGTCAACCTTCATCTGGTTTACTTCAGCCCCTTCCTATTCCTAGTTGGAAGTGGGAGGATATCTCTATGGACTTCATGACTAGCTTGCCTCGGACAAGTAAAGGCAATGGCAGTGTGTGGGTGATTGTTGATAGGTTGACCAAATCAGCCCACTTCATTCCTATGAAGATCACTCATACTCTGGATAAGCTAGCTAGGCTTTATGTGGACAATGTGGTTCTTCTGCATGGAGAGCCAATGAGTATTGTTTTTGATCGTGATCGTAGGTTCACCTCGAGGTTTTGGAACAGTTTGCAAAAAGCCTTGGGAACCCAATTGAATTTGAGTACGACTCATCATCCACAATCGAATGGACAATCTGAGCGAACAATTCAGACCTTGGAAGATATGGTCAGATCCTGTGTTGTGGATATGGGTGGTAATTGGGATGAACACTTAGCTTTGATAGAGTTTGCCTATAATAACAATTATCAATCAACAATAGGCATGGCCCCATTCAAGGCCTTGTATGGAAATACTTGTAGGACAACATTGTACTGGACTGAGACGAGTGAAAGAAAGGTCTTAGGTCCTGAAATGATTGAAGCTACGAGCGCAATGGTTGATATGATTAGAGAAAGGATTAAGTCTGCCCAGTCAAGACAGAAGTCTTATGCTGACAAGAGAAGGACTGATTTGGAATTTCAAGTTGGGGAGAAAGTTTTCTTGAAGGTTTCACCAATGAAGGGTGTGATGAGATTCAATGTTAAGGGTAAGCTTAGCCCTTGTTTCATTGGACCTTTCGATATTTGGAGAAGGTTGGACCTGCTGCATATCGATTAGCATTACCTCCGCCTCTTGCTGGAGTCCATAATTTGTTTCATGTTTCAATGCTTCGGAAGTACATAGAGAACCCGGAACACATTTTACAGCAAGCACCTGAAGAACTTAGTGCTGATCTTACCTATGATGAAGAGCCAGCCAAAATCCTGGATAAGAAGAACAAGCAACTGCGGAATCGCACCATTCCTTTGGTGAAGATTCGGTGGAAGAACCATACCCCTGAAGAAGCTTCTTGGGAGAAGGAAGAAGATATGAAGGAGAAGTTTCCTCACCTCTTTGGAAGTTCAGGTACGCTTTCAATTTCGGGGACGAAATTTCTTTTAAGGGGGAGAATGTGAAACCCAGCCCTAACCTTGACCCGGAAACCCTATTGTTTGTAGGTCCGACAACCCGAAGGCAAGAAATCAACTATGGGCCACCTCAGTGGAAGACTTGGTGTTTGGCTTAGAATCCATGAGTGTTGATGACAGTGTTCCATTTATGGAAATTGCTCCTTGATGAATATGGATTTAGTTGATGGACTTTAAGTACTCTCTGACTTGGTTCGAAGGCATTTCTACATACTAGGTAAGCCACTTGGTGTGTGTGCAAAACCCCTTTCATGTTTGGATTTGATCTGAGCCTTCATTTCCTTGTTTTGGACTTGCTATCCTGATTGGTCGACTCATTGGTCGACTGGGCCAGTTGAACAATCAATCAACCAATGAGATCTGTTTTGCTAATTAGGTCTTTGCTTGCTCTATTTAAGTCCAATCTCAAGTCTACTTCGTATTTTCTGCCTCCAAACTCTTTCGAACGAACCAGAGCCCTCTTCAAGTCATCTCTTCTGCATCCTTGGTGATTTTCTTGACGGATCTTTGTCAAATCTCTTGCATTTACATAAAAGGGTATGTGATCATCCTCCTTTCTTCATCATCTTTGATTCTTCATTGTTTTTCTTTCCTTTTATGTTTGAGGATAGTAGAATTGATGTTGCATCTCTGTTGCAACCATCACTCTACTCATCTTCTCTCTTTTCCTAAGGATTTAAAGCTTGATGGATGATCTTCATCAAGATCATCACTCGCTTTTGAAGGAAAACCATGTATTCATCTTCTTTCCTTTTAGATTCAATTTTCTTCAGTCTTAGATATGTTTTTCTAGAAGATATATGCATGCTTTTTCATGAATCCTTTAATAGATTAGCAATCCATCATCCTATAGTTTCTCGTCCATGATTTTGCTATGATTTCTTCAAGAACCATGATTGATCTAATTATGGTATGTATTTGTTTCCAATTTTGTGACATGAAGACTTGATATTATTAGGGTTTTGAAGTCCTCCATAGACCAACATACTATCCTTGCATATTCCCTCTTGTTTGAAGTCCTTTTGAATCACCAAATTCGGATTTTGAATCAGAAATATCTGATTTTGTCAATCACTGACTCTGTTGGTCGACTTTTTGGTCGACTGAGTTAGTAGACCAATCAATCGACCAATGAGGACAGCAACCTCATATTTGGTCTATTTTGGACTATTCGATCTCTTTCCTTCTAGGAATCTTTCCTAATATGATATATATACTTGTTTAGGACTTTCTTTCCAAGTTAGAAAAGATCTCCTTTGATCCCCAAGATCCTTTGCGAATTATATAAGGTAAGGATAGTTATTTCCTTAATTACATAGATTGCATGATCTAGTTTCCATATTTGAATCTCTTTGATTTAATTTCATAAATAGATTCTTATATTGACTTACTACTGATGCAACTACTTTGATTACAGTAGCAATAATTGTTTATGCTAATTAATTTATGTATGATTTACTTACCAATTATATACAAGTTGGATGTTGTTATTGATTTTTTTCCATATAAGAAGTTACTATATTTGTGATATGAATGATTCATGGTTGTGAATGATTAGGTATGGTTTGGAAAGGGGAGGTGTCCTTTTGACACTTTTGTCCTTGGATACCTACGAGAATATTATGGGATGTTTCCGGAGATGCCCTTTAGACACCTTCCTAAACTATTGGTTGACATATCTAGGGCTGTCTAGTAGTGTTTGGCTAGGATGTCCCATTGTAAAACCCAGCCCTAACCTTGACCCGGAAACCTTGTTATTTGTAGGTCCAGTGACCCGAAGTAAAGTAAGAAGTCAGCTTTGGGCCATCCCAGTGGAGGACTTGTTGTCTGGCTTTGAATCCATGAGAGTTGATGATGAAGTTCTATTTATGGAAACTGAATCTTGATGAAGATCGGATTAGTTGATGGACTTGGAGTGCTCTCTATCATGGTTTGAAGGCATTTCTACCTATTAGGTAAGTCACTTAATATGTGTGCAAAACCCCTTTAGGATTGGATTTGATCTGGGCCTTCAATTCCCTGTTTTGGAATTCTTTGTCGCATTGGTGGTCGATCGATTGGTCGAGCTTGGACCATCGACCAATCCACTCGACCAATTGGTGCTGTCTTTGGCAATTAGGTCTTGCTTGCTCTATTTAAGTCCAATCTCGAGTCTACTTCGTATTTGCTGCCTCCAAACTCTTTGGAACGAACCAAAGACCTCTGCAAGTCATCTCCCTTGCATCCTTGGTGATTTTCTTGACGGATCTTCGTCAAAACTCTTCCTTTTGCATCAAAGGTATGTCTACACTCTCTTCTTCTCCTCCATCTCTGTTTTTCTTTCCTTTTTGAGTTGAGACAGTAGAGGAGATGCTGTATTCTCTGTTGCAAACATCTCTGGACTTGTCTCTCATGATCTTCCTAAGGATTAATGGCTAAAACAATGATCTTAACCATGATCATTGCAAGCTTTTGAAGGAATCATGATCAAACCATGATCTAGTCTTTGTTTAACTTTTGATTTGAATTCTGATCTCCTTGGATCTTCTATATTGATAATGTTAGTAGTCAATTGCTGTGTTTTCTTTTAATGATCCATGATCTATCAATCTCTAGTTGTTTCTCTTCTACCATACCATGTTTTCTTCATGAATCATGATAGTTACATATATGGTAGGTTTTGTTTCCTTATTTAGATTTATGCTCTTAGGTCTATTTTCTTGAAGATCTAAGTATGCTTTTCATGATACCTTTACCTGAAGCAATGATCCATTCTCCTATTGTTCTTGTCTTTGATTTTTATCTTGAATTCTTCAAGGTCCATGATTGATCTAATTATGGTAACTTTTTGTTTCCTAATTTGGATCTTGATGACTTGATTTGATTAGTGTTTTGAGACCCCCTATATGTTAGGATACTACTAATGTAGTTTACCCCTTGATTAGTACCCTTTTGAACCACCAAATTCGGATTTTATATCTTAAAACTCTGTTTTTTTTAGGCTACTATCTGCATTGGTCGACTGGATCAGTCGACCAATCCACTCGACCAATGAGTACAGCAACTCCAGAATTGGTCTGTGTTGGATGTTTTGGTATCTTTTCTGTTAGGGATCTTTCCTAATATGTTGTATACACTTGTTTAGGACCTTCTTCTCAAGTTTGTCAAGATCTTACTTGATTTCTTAGGATTCCTTTGTGAGTTATAAAAGGTAAGGATGGTTATTTCCTTAATTACATAGATAGCATGAATCTAGTTTCTATATTTGAATATCATTGATTTGTTTCCTTAATTAGATTCTTACAATGATATACTACTGTTGCATAACCTTCATTACAGTAGCATTACTTGTTTATGATTAATTGATTCATGTATGATTTACTTACCAATTATATACAAGTTGATTGTAATTATTGATTTCTTTCCATATATGAAGTTACCATATATGTGATGATATGAATTGATGCATGTGTATGCTTAAGTATGGTTTGGAAAGGAGAGGTGTCCTTTTGACACTTCTGTCCTTGGACTACTACGGGAATATTATGGGATGTTTCCGGAGATGCCCTCTGGACACCTTCCTAAACTGTTGGATGACATATTTAGGACTGTCTAGTTGTGTTTGGCTAGGATGTCCCGTTATGTCAGACCCTAATCGGAGGGGTATTGAGACCGAACGACCCGTGGTAGCAATGGGGATTCATGGGCGCTCAAGACCGATAACCAACCCGTGAGAGGACAAGAATCACATTGTGGGGGCCATTTGTTGGAGGGTTGCATATGGATAGACTTGGGCTCATGGGCGCTCAAGACCGGTAACCAACCCGTGAGAGGACGTGAGAGCTTCCCGTTTACCATATGTGGATGACCAATAGGGTTGATGAGTCCGTAGTCAGGGACTATGAGGACTCTAGTGTGAAGGATACCGGAAAGGATCGTCAGGGACGAGGAATGGACGTATCTGGATCTGACTTGATGTAACTAAGTAGAAGACTTGCATTTGGCTAGGCTTTACCCTGACATGTGCCGGTACTTAGACCAATGGTGATGTGAGAGAGTGGTGACCTATACCCCCAGCCATGGAATGTCCCGAGGGATGCCGGACCCATTACCAACTGATGATGAGTGAATGAGACTTTCCTAAAGAAGTACGGTGCTATGACTTAAAGCATGTCTGCCAATAGAGACCAACATATATAGAGTTAGATTCATTCATTCATTGTTTGTCTCATACCATATTGCATTTATGTTTGTTCTGAAATCCTGCCATTTATGTTATTATGGATTTAACTGCCTTACTGAGTTTCTTTGAAACTCATTCCTTTATTGTACAATGTTTGTTAGACTATTCTGCAGGTACTGAATATTATGACGGCCCCTATGATGAAGCGCAAGGAGAAGAGGCATATCTCCAGGAAGGTGATTGCGGTTACAACAATTACACTGAAGATCCCGCGAGTGGTTATGCTCCGTACGATGCTTAGTCCGACCATTGAGTGGAAGCGCCCTTGTGCTGTTTATGAGATTTATACTTATAGGGATGTTGTCTATAAAGTTGAGAACAATTTAGTTACCCATTGTACCTGCTACTGGGATTAGATTCTGTCTTGCTTATTCTCTTTTAGAACTACTTTTCCGCTGGTTGTAGAGTGGGATTTCGCCTCACTTTACTTATCTGTCTTAGACACTGACTATATCTAGTACTCTGATTTATATATGATTCATTCTTTCCTTATTTGGATCTATGGTTTATCTTCCGCACTTTTATTATTATTGTTCATGATTATGTTATTGTTTATGTGGGAGATTGATTACTCGATACCTGATCTTCGGGCTGTGGATCACACTCTCGGGTATGCCAGATAGGGTACCGGCTGGGAGGATGTGACACCCATTATGTCAGACCTTAATCGGAGGGGTATTGAGACCGAACGACCTATGGTAGCAATGGGGATTCATGGGCGCTCTAGACCAGTAACCAACCTGTGAGAGGACAGGAATCACATTGTGGGGGCCATTCATTGGTAGGGTTGCATATGGATAGACTTGGGCTCATGGGCGCTCAAGACCCGTAACCAACCCGTGAGAGGACGTGAGAGCTTCCCGTTTACCATATGTGGATAACCAATAGGGTTGATGAGTCCGTAGTCAAGGACTATGAGGACTCTAGTGTGAAGGATACCGGAAAGGATCACCAGGGGCGAGGAATGGACGTATTTGGATCTAAGTTGATATGACTAAGTAGAAGACTTGCATTTGGCTAGGCTTCGACACTGACATGCACCAGTACTTAGACAAATGGTGATGTGAGAGAACGATGACCTAAACCCCAGCCATGGAATGTCCCGAGGGATGCCGGACCCACTACCAAAAGGCGTTGTGTGATGAGACCTTCCTAAAGAAGTACGGTGCTATGACTTAAAGCATGTCTGCCAATAGAGACCAGCATACATAAAGTTAGAATCATATTGCATCATATGTTTCATAACACATTGCATCTTACTTTGTTATGTATTGTTAGATTTCTCTACAGGTTTTGAGTATCATGATTGTTTGTACGAAGAAGCACAAGGAGAAGAGACATATCTCCAGGAAGGTGATTGTGGTTACGACAATTACATTGAAGATTCCGCGGGTGGTTATGTTGCGTACGATGCTTAGTTCGACAATACAGTGGAAGCACCCTTGCGCCATTTTTGAGATTTATACTTATAGAGATGTCCTCTATAAGATTGAGAATGATTTAGTCACTCATTGTACTTGTTACTGGGATTAGTTTTCATCCCTTTTCTCTTTCTTTTTGAAACTACATTCCGCTATTGGTAGAGTGAGATTTCCGCCTCACTTTACTTTATGATTTTGACATTTTGATTGTCTTCTGGTACTCGATGATATTTGATTTTATTTCTTCCTTATTGGATCTCTTATTTATACTTGGCACATTGATTATTTATGTTCATGATTATGTTATTGTCTATGTGGGAGGTTGATTACCTCGATACTTGATCTTCGGGGCTGTGGATCACACACTCGGGTATGCAAGGTAGGGTATCGGCTGGGTGGATGTGACAGCTAGACTTGGGCTCTCGGGCGCTCAAGACCGGTAACCAACCCATGACAGGACGTGAGAGCTTCCCATCTATTATTTGTGGATGACCAATATGGTTGATGAGTCCGTAGTCTGGGACTATGATGACTCTAGTGTGAAGGATACTAGAAAGGATCGCCTAGGGCGAGGAATGGACATCTCTGGATCTGACATGATATGACTGAGTAGAAAACTTGCATTGGGCTAGGTTTTGCCGTGACATGTGCCAATACTTAGACCAAATGGTGATGTAAGAAAGCGGTGACCGAAACCCCAGCCATGGATTTGTCCCGAGGGATGCAGGACCCAATTCCCCGGCTTGAGTGATTGAGACCTACTCAAAGAAGTATGGTGCTATGACTTAAAGCATGTCTACCTTAGATACTAGCATTCATAGAGTTTGAATCATACTTGCATCATGTGGTTTATATCATATTGCATCATGTTATGGTTTGTATCATATGGCTTATGTTTTATGGAATAATCGCCTTGCTGAGTTCTTTTGAACTCACTCCTTTTTGCAACATCTTTTGTTAGACTCTATAGCAGGTACCACTACTGTTGACTATGAAAGTCAACACTCTGAAGACCAAGTTGATGACTCATACCCCGCTGGTCACGGTGTACAGGCTGATAAAGACTAGTAGTCCGAGACTGAGACTTATTTGGAGTAGTCTGGTTTTCCACTTGGGTGCTAGGGATGGGATATCGCCTCATTCCCTTTTTAACCTTTTTATTTGATTTGTCGAGACCGTAGTTTAGTTTGTTCCCTTGTCATTTTGGGAACCGGTTGTAACCCTTATTTTTAGTCGATTTACCTTCCGCTATTATTATAGGATGGGTTTCCCCCTCCTTTTCACACTTTGACTATTTGTCCTATTTGTATCATTTCCGCACTCTGATGTTTCTTGTGATCCTTCTAAGATCCTTTATTGACTTTTATTATTAAATTATTGGAATACAAATAATTGTTCTTGCTTTTGATTATATTATTGTGCTAAGTGACTATGATCGTTCCTAAACTTGATCGGCGGGACCGTGATTCACTCCCCCGGATAATCCAAATAGGGTACCCCCTTGATGGATTTTGGGCGGGATGTGACATTAGTTCTTTGATAAACAATGCAAAATAGTCATCTTTGATTGGAATAAAGATCATATCGACCACGAATCCCACGACCTCATCCACCATGACTGTTCCCTCCATGAGTAACTAGATGGGGTTGAACACTTGGAGGAATTGATGGTTATTGGTTGTGCAATATTTGCAACAGAAGTTGATCCTGAAGTGGTCTCTTGAAGAGCAAGTTTGTACGAGGATGAGGTGTTCAAGAATTCATCACTCAACAAGAGGCTATGTAGTTCATCATAAGGGATGGGTTCAAATTAAGCGAGGGTGGGGATTAAGGGTTTATAATCATATAGGAGCTCCCTGTATATGTGAATATTGAAATTTGCCAGTGCCAAAGGTTTTCCAGACATTGCTAAATCATCAGATATTGTCTTCGCTCGTATTAGAAATGAAGTGATGGATTCATCTGCTTTCTGACTGAGATCTTATAAGGCCATGCTTAGAAGATCTGCAAGGTATGGTATTAGCTTGGATCAAGAATCCCTTGCTGCACCATAGAGATACATCTTTATTTATAATAAATATTGAGAGATACAATCAAATATTATATGGTAAGACAATATACATTGTATGAAAGGAAAGGTATACTACTATACATAACAAGGTGCCACCAAAAGAAATATCAATTGTCAAGATTGTGAACTGAGGTGGATCAAGTCTTCTGAAATAATGAAAGTGGATATCACGCCACCAGTAGAGGACATACAGAATATGGTATGAGAATATGCCATCTATAGAAAATTGTGTTGAGGTGGTCATGATCTTGGTAGAATACATCATCTATAGAGGATCGTGCTAAAAATAAATAAAAAATGAAAAAGATTAAGTTCTCAATGGAGATGTTGGCTCATGAATCTCTTATTACACCATAGAGGTGCATCCTTTATTTATAATAAATCTTGAGAGATATAATCAGAGATTATATGGTAAGACAATATAAATTGCATGAAAGGAAAGGTAGACCACTATACACAACAAAGATGGCACCAAAGGAAATATCAATTGTCAAGATTGTGAACTAAGATGGCTCAGATATTTTGAAATAATGGAAAATGGATATCATACCATCTGTGGAGGATCTATAGGAAATGCTATGAGAATATGCGATCTATAGAGGATCATGCTGAGGTGGTGAGGATCTTGGTAAAATATGTCATCTATAGAGAATCATGCTGAGCAGCATGTATCTTGGTTGATACGCCTCCTCAAGTGGAAGATTTGGAACTTCAAATCTTCAACTTGTCTCCAATGAAGCCGAAATGCAAAGTGGATTATCCTTTGGTTTGCATATCATTTGTCTTTTGTATGAATAAATTGGATTGTAATTTCCTTCTTGGCAACTTTATCACATGGATTTTAATGTCGCCGAATTTCGGCAGAACACGATATAACCAAGTGGCGAAACGAAACTGTTTTAAAATCGCCAGAAAATCGTCGATTTTTCGGCAAACCAAACGAAAATCGCCTGAAAATCACAATAATCAAACAAAAATTGTTGGATTTAGTGCTGTTTTTGCCGAATCATTTGAAGAAGAAGGAGAAGAAGAAGAAAGAAAGAGAGAAAGAGAATTAAACAGAAGAGGAGTAGTACCACCGGTGGTGCTATTTTCGTCGGATCGTTGAAGGAGAAGAAGAAGAAAGAAAGAAAGAGAGAAAGAGAAAGAAACACTGTGAGCCAGATCATAGGTTGCAATGGCGAACTCTCAGAGTAGTAGTAGCGGCATCGGCGAGAAGAAATGAGAAAGAAATGAGGAATGAGCCTTAGAACCTGAAACTCGAAGTGCGTTATGTGTGGTAATTGGTAAAGCAATTAAGGAGGAGGGTGAGTCACCCTAGGGGACGTGCTTATTTACATTAATGGGGGGACAAGCAATTTGTAAAACCCAGCCCTAACCTTGACCCGGAAACCTTGTTATTTGTAGGTCCAGTGACCCGAAGTAAAGTAAGAAGTCAGCTTTGGGCCATCCCAGTGGAGGACTTGGTGTCTGGCTTTGAATCCATGAGAGTTGATGATGAGGTTCTATTTATGGAAACTGAATCTTGATGAAGATCGGATTAGTTGATGGACTTGGAGTGCTCTCTATCATGGTTTGAAGACATTTCTACATATTAGGTAAGTCACTTGATATGTGTGCAAAACCCCTTTAGGATTGGATTTGACCTGGGTCTTCAATTCCCTGTTTAGGAGTTGCTGAACTGATTGGTCGACTGGACCAGTCGACCAATCCACTCGACCAATTGGTGCTGTCTTTGGCAATTAGGTCTTGCTTGCTCTATTTAAGTCCAATCTCGAGTCTACTTCGTATTTGCTGCCTCCAAACTCTTTGGAACGAACCAAAGACCTCTGCAAGTCATCTCCCTTGCATCCTTGGTGTTTTTCTTGACGGATCTTCGTCAAAACTCTTCCTTTTGCATCAAAGGTATGTCTACACTCTCTTCTTCTCCTCCATCTCTGTTTTCCTTTCCTTTTTGAGTTGAGATAGTAGAGGAGATGCTGCATTCTCTGTTGCAAACATCTCTAGACTTGTCTCTCATGATCTTCCTAAGGATTAATGGATAATGCAATGATCTTAACCATGATCATTGCAAGCTTTTGAAGGAATCATGATCAAATCATGATCTTGTCTTTGTTTATCTTTTGATTTGAATTCTGATCTCCTTAGATCTACTATATTGATCATGGTAATAGTCAATTGCTGTGTTTTCTTTCCATGATCCATGATCTATCAATCTCTAGTTGTTTCTCTTCTACCATACCATGTTTTCTTCATGAATCATGATAGTTACATATATGGTAGGTTTTGTTTCCTTGTTTAGATTTATGCTCTTAGGTCTATTTTCTTGAAGATCTAAGTATGCCTTTCATGATACCTTTATCTGAATCAATGATTCATTCTCCTATTGTTCTTGTCTTTGATTTCTATCTTGAATTCTCCAAGAACCATGATTGATCTAATTATGGTAACTTTTTGTTTCCTAATTTGTAACTTGAAAACTTGATTCGATTAGTGTTTTGAGGTCCCCTATATGTTAGGATACTACTAATGTAGTTTACCCCTTGATTAGTACCCTTTTGAACCACCAAATTCGGATTTTATATCCTAAAACTCTGATTTTATAGGCTACTGTCTGCATTGGTCGATCGATGGGCGATCGGGCGATAGACCAATCCAATCGACCAATGAGTACAAAGCAACTCCAGAATTGGTCTGTTTTGGATGTTTTGGTATCTTTTCTGTTAGGGATCTTTCCTAATATGTTGTATACACTTGTTTAGGACCTTCTTCTCAAGTTTGTCAAGATCTTACTTGATTTCTTAGGATTCCTTTGCAAGTTATAAAAGGTAAGGATGGTTACTTCTTTAACAACATAAATTGCATATCTTAGTTTCTATATATGAATCTTGTTAATTTATTTCTTTAAATAGATTCTTATAATGTTATACTACTGTGGTACTGTCTTGATATCAGTAGCATTACTTATTTATATTGAATTGACTCATGTATGCTTTACTTACCAGTTATATACAAGTTAATTGTAATTATTGATTTCTTTCCATATATGAAGTTACCATATATGTGATGTTATGAATTGATGCTTGTGTATGCTTAAGTATGGTTTGGAAAGGAGAGGTGTCCTTTTGACACTTCTGTCCTTGGACAACTACGGGAATATTATGGGATGTTTCCGGAGATGCCCTCTGGACACCTTCCTAAACTGTTGGATGACATATTTAGGACTGTCTAGTAGTGTTTGGCTAGGATGTCCCGTTATGTCAGACCCTAGTCGGAGGGGTATTGAGACCGAACAACCCGTGGTAGCAATGGGGATTCATGGGCGCTCAAGACCGGTAACCAACCCGTGAGAGGACAGGAATCACATTGTGGGGGCCATTTATTGGTAGGGTTGCATATGGATAGACTTGGGCTCACGGGCGCTCAAGACCGGTAACCAACCCGTGAGGGGACGTGAGAGCTTCCCGTTTACCATATGTGGATGACCAATAGGGTTGATGAGTCCGTAGTCAGGGACTATGAGGACTCTAGTGTGAAGGATACCGGAAAGGATCGTCGGGGACGAGGAATGGACGTGTGTCCGGATCCGACTTGATGTAACTAAGTAGAAGACTTGCATTTGGCTAGGCTTTACCCTGACATGCGCCGGTACTTAGACCAATGGTGATGTGAGAGAGTGGTGACCTATACCCCCAGCCATGGAATGTCCCGAGGGATGCCGGACCCATTACCAACTGATGATGAGTGATTGAGACCTTCCTAAAGAAGTACGGTGCTATGACTTAAAGCATGTCGCCAATAGAGACCAGCATATGTAGAGTTAGATTCATACATTCATTGTTTGTTTCATACCATATTGCATTTATGTTTGTTCCGAAATCCCGCCATTTATGTTATTATGGATTTAATCGCTTTACCGAGTTTCTTTGAAACTCATTCCTTTATTGTACAATGTTTGTTAGACTATTCTACAGGTTCTGAATATCATGACGGTTCGTATGAAGAAGCGCAAGGAGAAGAGGCATATCTCGAGGAAGGTGATTGCGGTTACGACAATTACACTGAAGATCACGCGAGTGGTTATGCTCCGTACGATGTTTAGTCCGACCATAGAGTGGAAGCGCCCTTGTGCCGTTTATGAGATTTATACTTATAGGGATATTGTCTATAAGATTGAGAACAATTTAGTTACCAATTGTACCTGATATTGGGATTAGATTCTATCTTGCTTATTCTCTTTTAGAACTACTTTTCCGCTGGTTGTAGAGTGGGATTTCGCCTCACTTTACTTATCTGATTTAGACACTCTGATTATATCTAGTACTCTGATTTATATATGATTCATCCTTTTCTTATTTGGATCTATGGTTTATCTTTCGCACTTTTATTATTATTGTTCATGATTATGTTATTGTTTATGTGGGAGGTTGATTACTCGATACCTGATCTTCGGGCTGTGGATCACACTCTCAGGTATGCCAGATAAGGTATCGGCTGGGAGGATGTGACACAATTAATGCTCTTTATTGTTTTGTTTTTACCTCACTTCAGTACTTAGAACGAATACTCTTTTGGCGAAATCTCAAAGGCAAAGTTTGGCAAAATGTAGGCGATATATTTCGTCATTTCGCCTAGTTCGCTGAGCAGTGAACCGGGTCCAACAAACGAAATTTCGTTCTTTGCTTTATCATGTACAAAATAGAAATCTATTTCTAAGTGCTTGGTTCGTGCATGAAACACCGGATTCATAGATAGAATATACCATCTATAGAGAATTGTGCTGAGGTGGGGGGGGGGATCTTGGTTGATAATTACGGATGTCCATCACCTCAAAAGTAATAATACGAAAAAGTTGTAACTTCCAATTAAAAATTTCAACCACCTTAGCATGCAATCTTAGCGATCCAAATTTCCATTCTATTCACCTTATAATCATGAATAGAAATTTATCTTTCTATACCAAGGGCATACTATTGTGTGTAAGAATCAATTTGAATATTATATATTGTATTTTCTTGCAAACTCTAATATCTCCATATTAGAGATATCTATACTTCTATTATAAACTTGTGATGCACACAACTTAATGAATTAAGTGATTCATCTAGTCTTAGTTTTCTTCCTTGGCTTTAACATATTTCTTCTAGTTATCATTAAGTTTTATAACACTAATTACATATTTTTGAGTTGATTGAACTAGAATGAGTAATTCAAAGTCTTACCAAACAAATGACTAATTAAAAAGCAAATTTTGTGGCAATTTAGATTTATCATATCTGTAGTTCTTCGTTTCACTCCGTTTCTTTATCTCTTTAAAACGTGTTGGTACATAAATAGATAGATAGGAAGAAAAAAAAATTGACAAGAAAGATTGCAACTTGGATTATATTACATTTTTATTGGAATCAATTGCAACATGGATTACATTAACATTTTTTATTCACAATCAATTGCAACTAGGAAATAAAAACTTTAGGATATTTCCCAATCAAATAATCAATTGTCAAAGATTATATATCAAATACATCTCAGGTGTTGGGATTAATAGTGTGTATTGAAAAGTAATAATTTTACCAAAAAAAATAATAGAAAAATAATATAATAAACAATATTACAACAAACAGTAAAAATTATTCCAGTTTAGATGTAAAAATCAAACAACGATATGATTACCACAAAAGAAACAAATCACGAAAAATATTACTCTACGGTCGATCTCACAAAGTCTTCGTAGTTATGAGTAAAACTCAAATTGTAATACATACAGAATTTTAATAACAACCAAACAAAATGTTTTATTACCTTCACCTCCTACTTCTTCCTTGTTTCCTCTGGTACACTCACCCAAGGCTAAAAAAACCGTGACTTTAAGATCGGCTGGACAAGTGGGCTTCCTCTCAGTCCCACTAACACCATGTGCCTTTGCGCGCATACCTAATTCATTGTCTCTCTCTCTTCCGTCCACTCAAAACTATCTAGGTTTCAGATCTTTATCAAAGACCAACAATCACAAAGCTATCAGCGAAAAATGGGGGAGATCAATGTTATGGTCCTCTTGCATCAGCTAAAACAGTTTCTTGAACGAGTAACTGACCTTCCTATGCAACTTCCACCTGAGTTGAAGGATCAAGTTAGTCAACTTTACGACGAGTTCGAAATCATGCTCGGATTCCTAATCAACGGGAGGTTATTGCTTTTGGCTGACGAAAGAAATGAATTAGCTATTGAAGCAGAACCCATCGAAAAAACAGATCCCGACAGTTGGAACTTTATGCTTCGGCGGTGTACTTTAGCTCTTCTTGATGCAGAGGAAGCTTATGAAGATGAACACCACTGGAGGAGGGCTTTGGTTGAAGAAATAAATGAATTAGGTCACGAAGCAGAAGAGGTTGTTGAGACATATTTTAGTAATTTGATCATCAGAAGCTGGAGCAGCAGCAGCGGCACCAAGCCACTTGCCCTCATAACAGAGAAGCTCCAGAAGGGTATAGAGGGAGCTATAGACAGGATCAACAACGACTCTGCAGATGGTGGTCGCAACACATCCATCAGATTCGAGCACGAAAGCACACGAGAGAAAGCTGAAAGAACTTTGAAGCAAAGTTTGCCATCATCAAGGGTTTATGATCGAGTGCCTAAGTCATCCTTTGAAAAAGAAAATTTGGTGGATCGTTTGCTTTTTGGTGGACTACAAAAACGATCTGAACTCCATGTCATTGCAATCGTAGGAGATAAAGGATCAGGTAAAACTACTTTAGCCAAGCAAGTTTATAATGATGATTTTGTTAAAAAACATTATACATCCCGTGGGTGGGTGTCAGTCTCAAGTTACCATAACCTGAGAAACTTGCTTCTGAGAATCCTAGTCCAATTCACGATTGATGTTGACGAAAATATCCATGAGATGGATCAAACGCAATTGAGACGGATACTTTTTGATCAGTTGAGCATTCATAGGTTTCTATTAGTGCTGGATGATGCACAGAATTGCCACGATTGGTGGGATGAGTTACATGATGTTTTCCGTGGAAAAAACAAGGAAAGTAGAATAATTTTAATTTGCAATGAGATTTCTGAATTGCCATTGTCGTTAAAAAATGCTCGTCATGGATCTCTTTATTCATCAACTCACAACGAATATCGAGCATATGATTGTTTCAAAAAATATGTAAGCAGCGGCAATAGGTATTTCTTCCAGGAGTTAATGTCCGGAGAAAAACGGAACAGTGTACCCTATGATGTAGCAGAAAGAATGGTGAACAGTTGTGAGACTTGCTCAGGTGAAGCAACTGAACCTAGAATACGGCTAATGGCTAGTATTTTAAAAGGCGGTGAAAAGAACAGTTTCACATGGGCCCATATGGTGGCTCGACTTGAGAAAAGATTTTTCACGTCCAAAGATACAGACACTCCGGACCGATTCCTGAGTGCGTGTTACCACGAAATACCCCAGTACCTGAAGCCCTACTTTCTTTATCTAAGTGTCTTTTACCGAGACACAGAGATATCAGTAAAGCAATTGATTCAATTATGGATAGCTGAAGGACTGATACTACCGTGGATGGCTGCGGGCAACACCACCACCACTGGACAGCAGCGTACTATGGAAGATGTTGGAGAAGACTATTTGGATGCTCTTTTTTGCCTGAACTTGATTCGAGTGATCCAGCTAAGGTCAGATGGTCGTCCCAAATCATGTCGGCTCAATGATTTGCTGTCTGGATTCTGCGTCGATATGTCACTGAAAGAAGACTTCATAGAGGTTCTTGCACCGCGGAGACAGGGGTCTGCCGAGGTTGTTGATGAATCAATTGGTAAAAAACCATCAAGGCTTTCCATCCATGATAGATTGGAAGAATATGTTTCTAATTTCCTCTCACAAGAATGCAACTCTTCTCGCCATGTTCGCTCCTTCTCTTGCTTTAGCCAAGATGCTGGAAGTGTTTCCAGTGAAGACTGGGCATCACTTCTCCAAAAGTTTCCATTGCTTAGGGTGCTGAATCTTGGTCAGGGAGAACTCAGTAAACTACCCAAAGAAGCCATCCAACACTTATCTCATTTGAGATACATCAAGGTAAGATCTGGAGTTCACAAATCCATATTCAAACTTTGGAATCTCCAAACTCTTGATTTGCGAACAGGTGATCAGCAGTTTCCTGATCTACCAGAGGATATATGGATGATGAAACAGCTGAGGCATCTCTATGTAGATGGGCCAAGTAGATTACCCAATGTTGATGAAATTGATGATCAAGACGATCGTTATCTTCCAAACCTCCAGACTCTGTCTTGCATATCAGTAAATTCTGATGATGAAATCTCCAAGAGGGCTCCTAATTTGAAGAAATTAGGGCTCTACGAGTATGAATGTTTCTCTGGAGACGAGCAGGAGTCCACCTTTAACCGAGACAAGCAGGAGTCTGCGTTTAACCTTACGCAACTTCAGACACTCAAGTTTGCACAGAAATGTGCCTTTGAAGTGAAAGTTGAACTTCCACGCACTGTTACAAAGATAACAGTGAAAAAGGCACAACTCAAGCCTAACGTAATTGAGATGTTTGGAGAGCTACCAAATCTTCAGATTCTAAAGCTGGTACAAACATCTTTTGGGGATGACACATTAGTGTTTGGAAAAGATTCATTTCCTCAACTCCAGTTGCTGAAATTTGAAGACTCAAATCTTGTTTCGTGGACGCTGGAGAAAGGGGCGATTCAGAAGCTTCGTCGCCTGGTCATCATTAAATGTCGTCTACTAGAAGAGCCTCAGCCTGGACTCGTCCAAGCACTGACTTCACTCGAAGAGCTAGAACTCATTTGGACTTCCAGGATATTCGTCAAGAAGCTCAATGATGAGGCTCTGCAGAAAAAAGAATTGAAGATTGAGATCTATCCTCCGCTACAACCTGCTGCAAAGGCATAATTGGTACGTTTATTCAGTAAGTTACACTAGCCATGTTACAACAATTCTACCTTTCAGCTTTTGTTTTCTCTTTCCATTTTCATAAATATATTCTCCTGGTTCCCGAATTTCCATGGTCAATATAACATCCTTACTTTTGTGATTTTCTTCATGTTTTTGTTCAATAAGTTATAATTTGGCTGCTTAATTTATAATTTATAATTTAGTATATGAGTTTCATGTCAATAATGCAATAACAATCTCCGAAATTTTTTCTCTTTTATGAAGTGGGTGAATCGATCTCAAGCAGTACAACGAAGAAACATCATTCAGATAGAGGATAGGAAAGAGAGTTCGATGTTGATTTTGCTCTACAGATTGTTGGAGGTACCACTGGCATGTACAACTGTTAGTTCATCAAATTCAAGGACTCCGGAGAAAACTGATGAAGGCAGTTTCAACTTTTTTTAGTGTGTCAATAATTTGGATTATTGTCGTTTTTTTTTTAATAATTTCTTGAACACATCAGTTAATACTTCCTTTTTGTGCTTATGTTTGGGTTTATGCGTGAGCTTCTCTTGTCTCAGACTATTCCTGTCTTGTTTATGTGTCATTTATATAGTGGGTTATGTTGTCTTGTTCACTTTTTCTTTAATCTTAATTAAATGGTTGGATTGTGTTTGTGTGTTAATATCCGGGTTCTTGCATTTTGTGTTCCGAACATTTACGTTTCCCCATCAGTTTTCTTTTGAATCTTTATTTTAAATTATTTAATCCTTCAGTAAACAATCATCTTGATTATCTTTTTTTTAAGTATATATTAATATTAGTTATAGCAAATAATTACATAAGGAAAGCCGTTGATTTACAAATGTATAAACCTCCTCCCGCAACCCTCCTACAGAACATCCCTTGGGAGGCGCTTTGGCAAGGAGGAAGTTTTCCAACTGAACCTCCCCATCCTTAGCCACATGCAACCCCTATAAAACTGTGTTTTGTATTTCTTTTAAAGGCCACATGAATATGTTGTCCTTTGAGAGACAGAGTTCTCCATTATCAATCCAACCTTCTATTTAGCCTTGTTTTCTTTGTTGTTTGGCATTAGTTTCTTCCCAAGGCTCCCGAGATGAAATGCCCCTCCTGCTCTATAATGCCACCATGAAGCCACAAATCACACCATGCCAACGTATTGTCACCCATACAATGAGATGCAAGACACCCTTAACCACAACCCTCTCAAGCTTATAATTGCTTTTAAGGACCCAAAGCAATTAGTGGGAATGGGGACATACCAAATGGAATGTTCCCACAAACACCGGTGCCGAATGTATTGAGCCCAAAATGACGTAGGATTGGAAACTAGCAACCCTATTTATTTCATCAAGGCAGCACTATTCCAATCAGAAAGTCGACAGAGCCCAAAATGTGAAATCCAGCCCTATCCTAACCCTAACCTTGACCCGGAAACCCTGTTATTTGTAGGTCCGATGACCCGAAGTAAAGGAAGAAGTCAACTGTGAGCCATCTCAGTGGAAGATATGAAGTCTGACTCTGAACCCATGGATGTTGATGTTGGTGTTCCAATCTTGGAAGTCTGTGCAAAAATAGAAAGGAAACTACACCTGATTGAAGATGAGATTGGTTGAAAGACTTTGAGTGTGAAATCCCACCTAATCCTAACCTTCCTGCTGTGCCAAATGCATAGCTACCATATACATTGTTTGATTTATTCTCTGTCATATGAGTTGCCTAATTTTATTTAGTAGAAGTCTGCCCAGAAACTGATCTTTCCTCCCTTCTATTTATTCTTGTGCCTTCTATTCCCTTTGATAGGAGGGTGATCTTAAGTCATTCCCACGACTGATCCTCCTACCCTGTTGTCCTAGAGTGGATCTCCACACCCTATAACCTTGTAAACTCTCCACATGATGATTTCAAAGAGAAATCAAGTGTGATCTTCATAAATTGTTATTCCTTCTAATTGTTTCAAGACTTCAAGCCTTTCATCTCTTGTTCCTCAATCAAAGGTTAGTAATCTCTCTTGTGTTGTATTGATCTACTTTTACTATGTTTTATTCTTTTGTGATTGAGTTTTAGAAGAAGATGCTACATCCTTGCAACCATCTCTTCTACAATCTCCTGCCATTCTTAAGGTTTTATGATCTTCATATTGATCTTTACCATGATCCTTGTGAAGTCTTCAAGAAGCCATAATCATACTCTAGATTTGATTTTAAAGCATGTTAGATTTATTCATTGTTTTCTTACAAAAGTTTTATTGTTAATCGTTTTACGAAGATTTTGGGAGAAGAAAAGTCAAGATAAAAGCAATGTCCTCCATCTCCTTAGAAGCCTAGTACTCTCCCAATTTCGAGGACGAAATTATTTTAAGAGGGGAAAAATGTAAAATCCAGCCCAAACCTAACCAAGACACCCTATTTGTTTTGGGATAAAGAAAGACTTGTTTAATGTTAGACCTTGAAGTTGGACCTTGATTTCAATGTTGTTATCCTTGAAAGCCTTAGGAGGGCCATGTCCGGCCTTATCCTTACCCTGACCCGGCCCGGAATTTGTATTGTCTGTAGATCCAATGACCTGAAGTGGTTGGAAAAGTCCTTGTGGACCCTTTTGGTTGATAATTTGGTGTCGAAACCCAAGCCCTTGGACATTAACGATGATACCCCTCATTTGAGAGCATTGTCAGTGTTAGTTTTGAATCTGTGCACCGAAGAGGGGTGAGTTAGTTGAAATACCTAATGAACTCCTGTGCTCAATCTGAATATATTTCCCGAAACTAGACTTCTTGATTGACTTGTAGGAGAAAACCTCACTCAATTTGACCTTGTATAGCCTTCTGAATCCCTGTTCGAAGTTTCTGAACTATTCCTGAAAATTTTGTTGAGACTCTGTTGGTCGATACTATCAACCAACGGTATCGACCAACAAGCCCAGATTCAAATAAAAAGGTGCTTTTTGGATATTCCTTTCTCCTTTTTTAAGTGAAACCTCGAACCTAAATCATTATTTCACTCTTTTCAACATCTGAGAATGTGGGAAAGCTCCTCTAAGCCTCCTCCTTGGTTTGGGTGTTGATCTTCTTCAAGAATCATTGTCTCTCTTCTCTAATCTCTTCTCCAAGGTATGTAATCTCTCATTCTCTCTCTAATATACTTCTACCTCATCTTGTTCTTGCTACTGAGTTCGTGAAGAAGGTGCTGCAACCTTGCAACCACCTCTTCTACAAGCTCTTTTGGGTTGATTAAACCTCTCTTCATTCTTTCCATGCTATGTTTCTTATACTTGATGTTCTTGATTTCTTATTTTGATTTTTCTCTTCTTTACAACATGAATACATCTCTTAATCTGATTTTCTCTTTCAATTAGGTCTGATTATATGTTAGTATGTATCTCTAATCTACTGCCCATCATTCCCTTAATTGAATTCATAAGTTCTCTTGCAATTGCAATTGATTTCATTGAAGAACATGATTCTTGCAAGTTGGAACCTAGGACCTCAGTTTGTGGGTTTTCAATTTGACCATTGGATCATGTTAATTCTTGCTACATAAGCTTCTGCTACTGTTCCTAGCATTCCCTCCAAGTTTCGTATCGATCCGAGACCCGGAAGACCAATTTTGAGCCAAAACCCAAAAAATCCCATTTGCTATCCAAGACTCTGTTGGTCAATACTATTGGTCGATACCATCAACCCAATGTATCAACCAACAGTGTTGTTGTCAACAACTTTTGCCCAGTTTTGATTCGTTCGATCTCCGATTGTTCTAATTTCTTCTCTAATCCTTCATGTATGTTTGTTTAGGGCTTTAAGACTATAATTGGACCATTCTCTTGTGACTTCGGATTATCTTCTTCACAATTTGAGGTAAGGACGGTTATTGCCATACAACACAGACTGTATGACTTTTACACTATTGTTGGTAACTTAGTAGACTTAACTTATTAATTGATTTTAGACATCATATGACTACTGTAGTTACCTTATGACAGTAGCACCATGTTTAATTACTTGGTTTATCATGTTTACTTATTCTTGTCATTTATTTATACATTGTATTATGAGATGTTATGGCATGTTTTCAATGTGATAATGTATTGTTGATATGAAATGGATAGAAATAAGCATGTGATTGCTTAGGTATGATTTGGGATTGGGGAGTGCCCTACTGGTACTTCTGTCCTTGGACATCGGAGGGAATAGTATGGGATGTTCTCCGAAGATACCCATCGACGCTTTCCTGGATCATTGGATGACATACATAGGACTTGTCTAGATGTATGGCATGTCCCTGTCATATCATACTCGAATCGGAAGGGCATTGAAACCAAACGACCCGTGGTAATAGTGTGGATTTGTGGGCGCTCAAGACCGGTAACCACTCCGTGAGAGGACATAAATTGCATTGCGGATACCCGAAACGGGCCATTTATTGGTAGGGTTGCAAATGGCTAGACTTGGGCTCACGGGTGCTCAAGATCGGTTAAATGATCCATGAGGGGACGTGAGAGCTTCCCGTCTACTATTTGTGGATGACCAATAGGGTTGATGAGTCCGGTGAGTAATATCCGTGACTCTAGTGTGAAGGATACCGAAAAGGATCCCGAGAGGGAAGGAATGGACGTATCTGGAACTGACATGATATGACTAAGTAAATGACTTATATTGGGCTAGGCTTTACCTTGACATGCGCCAATACTAAGACCAAATGGTGATGTGAGAGAGTGGTGACTGAAACCCCCAACCATGGATTTGTCCGAGAGGGATGCAGGACCCAATTCCCCCCGGTGATGAGTGACTGAGACTACCTAAAGAAGTATGGTGCTATGACTTAAAGCATGTCTACCATAGAGACCAGCATACTTAGAGTTAGATTTATGTTTACATCATATGTCTTATATCATATTGCATCATGCTATGCTGTGCATCATATGATTTATGTTATTGTGGAATCACTTTCTTAGCTGAGTTCTTTTGAGCTCACTCCTTTTTGCAACATATTTTGTTAGACTTTTCTGCAGGTACTACTACTGTTGACTGTGACGGTTAACACTTTGAGGACTAAGTTGGTGACTCATACCACTTTGGCTACGGCGACTACATCTGTGAAGGCTATCAGTTCAAGACTCATATTTGTCAGGAGTAGATCCAACCTGGTTTAGTTTCTTATGATTATGTTATTGAGGAGACATTGTATAAGTTAGAAGAAACTGTAACTTAGTTGCTTACCTTTTTATTTCCCTTCTTTGGAGATCTGGTTGTAATCTTTACCTTATTTCGATCTACCTTCCGCATACGTTTGTAGAGTATAATTCCACTATACTCTATAGTTGTCTTTTGATTTGGTACTTGTTATTCCGCACTCTGATGTTCTTTGTGATCCTTCTGTGATCATTTCTTAACTTTTATTATTAGATTACTTGAATACCATAATTTGTTCTTGCTTTTGATTATATTATTGTGCTAAGTGGATATGATCGTTCCTAAACTGGATCGGTTGGGCTGTGGATCACTCCCGAGTAACCCAGATAGGGTACCCTCTGGGTGGATTTAGGGTGGGATGTGACATTGAGTATTATTTGATTTGGTTCGAAGGCATTTCTACACCCTAGGTATGTCACTTGATGTGTGTGTAAAAGCCCTTTAGGTTTGGTGTCCAATTGATCCTTCAATTCCCTATTTGAACCTTGCTAACCTGATTGGTCGACTAGGCCAGTCGACCAAGCATTCGACCAATAGTGTGTTAAATCCGAGAAACTCCAATTTTACGGTTTTTCACTCTCTATTTAAACACACTTCGTGTTTCTTAGTGTCCTTTGCCTCCAAAACACTTTGAGAACGTGGGAAGACTCCTTTGAAACTCTCTTCGGTGATTTCGAAGAATTCTCCGCAAGATCTGAAGACTTTCATCTCTAATCTGTCAATCCAAGGTTAGTAATATTTTCGGTGTTATGATTTATTCCTCTTTAATCTTGTTCTTGTCTGAGATTGGGAAGAAGATGCTGCATTCTTGCAACCATCTCTTCCATGATCTCATTCTTTTCTTTAGGGTTTATGATCAACATAGATGTCACATCCTCCCATCCAGTACCCTAACTGGCATACCCGAGAGTGTGATCCACAGCCCCGAAGACCAAGTATCGAGGAAATCATCCTCCCACATATACAATAACATAATCATAAACATGAAATAATCAAGGTTTGATATTGTAAACAAAGGTTCAAAACAATAATGAATAATCAGTATAATCAGAGTGCGGAAAAGATACCAGACATCCAATGATATCAAAAAGAGTAAAGTGAGGCAGAAACTCACTCCACCAATATAGCGGAATGCAGTATGAAAGTCTAAAATGAAATACAACTGAAACAAATGTAAAAAGAAATAAACTAAGATCAAGCGTCTTCTAGTTTATAGAAAACGTCTTCATAAGTATGGACTTCGTCAATCCAACTAATCTGTTCTAACTCTATGCAGCCTTCAAATGTAGTACGCAGCTTGATCCGCCGGGGGATCATCAGAGTAATCTTGATCGTCACCAGCACCTTGCATGTAATACGCTTCATCGGCTTGCGTTTCACTGTACTGCTCGTCATAATAATCTGTACCTGTAGGATAATCTAAACAAAGAATGTACAAAAAGGAATGAGTTTCGAAGAAACATCATAGATAACATGTGGCAAAACATAACATGATGCAATGCAGTATGAAACAGATAAAGTATGAATGCATCTAAACTTTATGTAGACATGCTTTAAGTCATAGCACCGTACTTCTTTGGGTAGGTCAAGCATACGGCTCCTGTTGGTAGTGGGTCCGGCATCCCTCAGGACAAACCATGGTAGGGGGTTAAGTCAACACACTCTCTCACAACCATTTGGCATAAGTACGGTGCATGTCAGGGAAAAGCCTAGCCCAATGCAAGTCATCTAGTCAGTTACATCAAGTCAGGTCCAGATACTTCCATTCCTCGCCCCAGGCGATCCTTTCCGGTATCCTTTCCACTAGAGTCCTAATAGTCCCGGACTACGGACTCATCAACCCTATTGGTTATCCACATATGGTAAACAGGAAGCTCTCATGTCCTCTCACGGATATAACTCACCGGTCTCGAGCGCCCATGAGCCCAAGTCTAGCCATATGCAACCCTCCAATAAATGGCCTCTTTCGAGTATCCACAATGTGATCCATGTCCTCTCACGGATTGGTTACCGGTCTTGAGCGCCCACGAATCTCCATTGCTACCACGGGTCGTTCAGTCTCAATACCCTTCCGAATCGGGTCTGATATAACAGGGGTATAACCTAGCCAAACACTGCTAGACATCCCTAGGTATGACAATCAATGATTCGGGAAAGCATCGATGGACATCTTTGGAGAACATCCCATACTATTCCCTCCGATGTCCAAGGACAGAAGCATCAAAAGGATACTCCCCAATCCCAAACCAAACTTAAGCAAACACATTCTCAGAATAGTCATGACATACACAATCAGCAATTCATCATATACAAGAGAATGTAAAAGCAAAAATCAGATTAAGCAATAATAAGTAATTCATATATCATGAATAATAAAAAGACAATATAAACAAGTGCTACTGTTCTCACAGTAGGAGATCAGAATTAAAGTACAACAACAGTAGGTAATCTCATAGTTTCATAAAGTAGAAACCAGAGAACAAGCAATCTATGTAGTTAAGGAATTAACTGTCCTTACCTTCTAACTTGGATAGGATCTTAAAGAATCAAGTATGATCTTGACTAAACCTGAGAAGACAGTTCTAAACAAGTGCATACAACATGTTAGGAAAGATGCATAAAGGAAAAGATCATAAATCAATCGAAACAGACCAAGAATGAGGTTGCTGTACTCATTGGTCGATTGATTGGTTTGCTGGACCAGTCGACCAATGAGTCGACCAATGGAGACAGTGGCCTACAAGAATCCAAATTTTGAGAATCAAGAACCGAATTTGATGGTTCAAAAGGGTACAAATCGAGGGGAAATTATCATGGTAGTATTCTAGGGTATAGAGGATATCAATTCATAACTCAAATCAAGTTCCCAAGTTGTAACCTAGGAACAAAAAGGTTAACCTACTAGGTTAAACATAGATTATGAGGGGGAAATATTATAACCAAAGATAAAAGAACTAGGATATGAAGATTACAGATATAGTAAAGAAAACACATTGATTGGGTTACCATGCTCAAACTAGGGGTTCTTGGTTTGATTCCAGAAAATTAGGGTTTCACCCTTTTTGGTTCCCAAGAAAAAGGTTGAGATCACAGGATGAAGGGAGATAAATTGTTAGCCAAAAATAACAAGAAGGGTCATTCAATGATGAAGTTTAGGTTAACACAATGTCACCCAAGAGGTTTCCCTTCACAAGGGAGGCTACTAAAAGTTCTCCAGATGATCACACAAGTTAGGGTTTCAAAGGATTAGGGTTAGGGTTTCGAAGATTCTACTGGCTGAGGTTAAGATCATGATGATGATCATGGATCTTAAAGAACATGATGAGATCATGCAATAGATGGTTGCAAGAGTGCATCATCTTCTTCCTGATCTCAACGAAGAGCAGAATTAAAGAAAAAAAATCAGAGATAGAAGAAAGAGTGAGTGAAATCATACCTTTGATGCAGGAGGATGAAGAATTCTTCAAGTCTTTGTGAGAGATCACCAAAGAATGCAAGGGAATGGATTAAATTAGGGTTCTAACTCGTTCCAGAGGCTTAGGAGGCAGATGAGGCAAAGTATTCCCGAGATTGGACTTAAATAGAAGAGACAGGATTCAAATTTCAAAAACAAAATCAATTGGTCGATTGATTGGTTGATTGGTCCAATCGACCAATGAGTCAACCAATCAAGACAACAACTTCAAAACAGGGAATTGAAGGCTCAGATCAAGTCCAAACATCAAGGGGTTTTGCACACACCTAGAGTGACATACCTAGGAGTTAGAAATGCCTTCGAATCAATACAGAGACCACTCCAAGACCATCAACTAATCCAATCTTCATCAGGGTGCAGTTTCCACCATTGGAACACTGGCATCAACACTCATGGATTCCAATCCAGCCATCAAGTCTTCAACAGAAATGGCCCAAAGATGACTTCTTGCCTTACTTCGGGTCACTGGACCTACAAATAACAAAGTTTCCGGGCCAGGGTCATGGATGGGTTTCACATTCTCCCCCCCTTATAGAAATTTCATCCTCGAAATTGAAAGCGTACCTGTGCTTCCAAAGAGGTGAGGAAACTTCTCCTTCATATCTTCTTCCTTCTCCCAAGAAGCTTCTTCCGGGTTATGGTCCTTCCAACGAATCTTTACCAAAGGGATGGTGCGATTCCGCAATTGCTTGTCTTTCTTATCCAAAATTTCAGCTGGCTCTTCATCATAGGTAAGATCAGCACTAAGTCCTTCAGGTGCTTGTTGGAAGACATGTTCCGGATTTTCAGTATATTTCCGGAGCATCGAAACGTGGAACACATTATGCACAGCAGCAATAGCCGGAGGTAATGCCAATCGATAAGCAACGGGTCCAACCTTTTCCAAAATCTCAAAAGGTCCAATGAAACGAGGGCTAAGCTTTCCTTTAACATTAAATCTCATCACACCCTTCATTAGTGAAACCTTCAAGAAAACTTTCTCTCCAACTTGAAATTCTAGATCAGTCCTTCTCTTGTCAGCATAGGATTTCTGTCTTGACTGTGCAGACTTAATCCTTTCTCTTATCATATCTACCATTGCGCTTGTAGCTTCAATCATCTCAGGACCTAAGACTTTTCTTTCACCCGTCTCAGTCCAATACAATGGTGTTCTACAAGAGCTACCATACAAAGCCTTGAACGGAGCCATGCCTATCATTGCTTGATAACTGTTATTATAGGCAAACTCAACCAAAGCTAAGTGTTCATCCCAATTTCCACCCATATCCACCACGCAAGATCTGAGCATGTCTTCCAAAGTCTGAATTGTTCACTCAGATTGTCCATCTGACTGTGGATGATGAGCTGTACTCAAGTTCAATTGGGTTCCCAAGGCCTTCTTAAACTGTTCCAAAACCTTGAGGTGAACCTAGGATCATGATCGGACACAATAGTCATTGGTACACCATGTAGACGAACCACATTATCCACATAAAGTCTAGCTAGCTTATCCAAAGTATGAGTGATATTCACGGGCACTCAAGACCGGTAACCAACCCGTGAGAGGACGGGAATCATATTGTGGGGGCCATTTATTGGAGGGTTGCATCTGGCTAGACTTGGGCTCATGGGCGCTCAAGACCGGTAACCAACCCGTGAGAGGACATGAGAGCTTCCCGTTTACCATATGTGGATAACCGATAGGGTTGATGAGTCCGTATTCCGAGTTGGTTGGTGCCATAGGATACGCTGACTCTAGTGCGAAGGATACCGGAAAGGATCGTCAGGGACGAGGAATGGACGTATCTGAAATTGTAGATGCATTCATACTTTATCTGTTTCATATTGCATTGCATCATGTTATGTTTTGTCACATGTTATCTATGATGTTATGGATTAACTTGCCTTACTGAGTTTCTTCGAAACTCATTCCTTTTTGTATATTTTCTTGTTAGATTATCCTGCAAGTACAGATTATTATGACGAGCAGTATAGTGACAACATGATGTATAGAGTTAGAAAAGATTCATCGGGTTGATGAAGTCCACACTTATGAAGACGTTATCTATAGACTAGAAGACTCTTGTTCCTAGTTTATTTCTTAGTACATTTGTTTCAATTGTAATTTCCTTTTTGACTTTCATACTGCGTTCAGCTATGTTTGTGGAGTGAGTTTCCGCCTCACTTTACTTCTTTTGATATCTTCGGATATCTGGTATCATTTTCCGCACTCTGATTATATTATTTATTCATTTCTTGAGTTAAACCTTTTGTTTATAATATTTAAACCTTGATTATTTCCTGTTTATGATTATGTTATTGTATATGTGGGAGGATGATTTCCTCAATACT
Source organism: Hakea prostrata (assembly GCF_041222555.1). Taxonomy (NCBI): domain Eukaryota; kingdom Viridiplantae; phylum Streptophyta; class Magnoliopsida; order Proteales; family Proteaceae; genus Hakea; species Hakea prostrata. The sequence continues at coordinate 218,895 of NW_028291139.1, forward strand.
TGATCTTCGGGGCTGTGGATCACACTCCCGGGTATGCCAGTTAGGGTACCTGCTGGGGGGATGTGACAGGGAAACTCATGGTTAAGTGTTTGCAAGGTTGCAGCACTTCAGCCATGGTTTCAATGATCATTAATTGATAGAAACATGAATTGATTAGGAGAGGAATAGAAGAAATCATACCTTGAGTTGATGATTAGTGTATACAATAATGACTGGAGTCAAAGATCTTCCCAAACATCAAGGAATAGCCCAAGAGAATGTCCAACCTCGAGCTCTGGAGTGCCAATGATTAGTTTAGGTCCTCATTCACAAGTTCCAAAAAGGTAGGGGCAAAATGGGAAGAGATTCAGTGAAATTTTGAATTCCATTACTCTTGGTCGACTGTCAGTCGACCAAGCACTCGACCAAGCTATGACAGCAACTTCAGGAGTGGATTCGGAAGGCTATACAGGGTCAAATCAAGCGGGGTTTTCTCCTACAAGTCAATCAACAAGTCTGGTTTCAGAAAATACCTTCGGATTGATCACGAGGTTCCAGGAAGTGCTTCAACTAATTCAATCTTCATCGATGTGCAAATTTTCACCCAATACTGACAATGTGCTCAAGTGAGGGGCATCATTGTCAATGTCCATAGGCTCAGCATCAAGCATCGAATCATCCACTAAGAGGGCCCACAGGTCTCTTCTACCACCACTTCGGTACTTCGGACCCTGCAACGTATAAAATCCGGGCTGGGTCAGGGTTAGGATAAGGCCGGATTTTACATTGTTAGTCGCTTCCATTCTTGCATTTGTCTTATTTAATACGGGTGCATCTCATTCGTTCATATCATCTGCATTCATCAAGAAGACTAACCTAATGCCTGAGAGATTATCTAGTTGTTTATTGATTAGTACACCTACTGGTCTTGTTGTGAAACTAGATAAAGGGTTAGTTAAATGTCCTGTTTTGATTGGTGAGAAGAATTTGGAAGCCAATTTGGTACTTCTCGATATGCATGACTTTGATGTCATTTTGGGAATCAACTGGTTGACAGCCCACACAAAGCTGTTTTTCTTTGTTCCTCAAGGAAAATTCAGTTCCAGATCTGTGGAAGTCCAGTCTTTGAATTTCAAGGTGAGAGAAGAAGGATTGGTAAGAAGACCCTGTCTGCACTGATGCAAGTCTACGCCCTAGTGGATTATGCTTCATCTGAAGGTAAGAGTAAAGTAGAGAAAAGAGTTGATGAAGTCAAGATTGTCTGTGAATTTGTTGATGTCTTCCCTGATGATCTATCGGGAGTGCCTTCAGATAGGGATGTGGAGTTTTCTATTGATCTTATCCCTAGTGCCGCTCCGGTATCTAAGGCTTCGTATAGGATGGCCCCTACTGAACTGAAGGAACTGCAAAGCCAGTTGAATGAGATCATTGATAGAGGTTTTGTACAATCTAGTGTATCACCTTGCGGAGCTCCGGTTTTGTTTGTCAAAAGAAGGATGGTAGTATGCGTCTGTGCATCGACTACTGTGAATTGAACAAGCTGACCATCAAGAATAGATACCCGCTGCCCAGAATTGATGATCTCTTTGATCATATGAAGGGTGCAGCAGTGTTCTCGAAGATTAACTTGAGATCTGGATATCACTAGTTGAAAGTGAAGCCAAGTGATATCTTCAAGATAGCTTTCAAAACAAGGTATGGACATTATGAATTTCGGGTCATGCCTTTCGGATTGACTAATACTCCTGCAGTGTTCATGGACCTCATGAACCGAGTATTTCATGATGTGCTTGATAAGTTTGTGATAGTCTTCATCGATGACATTTTGATCTATTCAAAGAATGAAGAAGAGCATGCGAGCCATCTAAGTTTCACTTTGCAAAGACTATGAGAAAAGAAGCTTTACGCTAAGTTTAGTAAGTGTGATTTCTGGCTCAAGAGAGTAGTATTCCTTGGCCATTTGGTTTAAGCTGAAGGTATTCGTGTTGATCCTGAAAAAGTCCAAGCAGTGGCTGATTGGGAAAGACCAAAGACGGCTACAGAAATAAGAATTTTCCTTGGATTGGCGGGTTACTACAGAAGGTTTATTGAGAACTTTTCTCGGTTGGATGCTCCTATGACTATGTTGACCAGGAAAGAAGAGAAGTTTATTTGGTCTGACGCTTGTGAGAAGAATTTCCAAGAGTTGAAAGATAGATTGACAAGTGCCCCGGTCCTGACAATACCTGACAGTTCCGGCTGTATGACAGTCTATCCCGATGCGTCGAAGATTGGTTTGGGTTGTGTGCTGATGCAACATGGTAAGGTCATAGCCTATGCTTCTTGGAAATTGAAAGATTATGAGCGGAATTACCCCACTCACGATCTAGAACTTGCCACTGTTGTCTTCGCTTTGAAGATTTGGAGACATTACCTCTACGGTGAGAAGATTGCCATTTTCACGGATCATAAGAGTTTGAAATACTTCTTCACCCAGAAGGAGTTGAACATGAGACAAAGAAGATGGTTGGAATTAGTCTCTGATTATGATTGTGATATTCAGTATTACCCTAGTAAGGCAAACGTTGTTGCTGATGCTCTTAGTAGGAAGAATCAGAAGAAGACTTTGGATTTCAATGCTTTGAGTCAACCCTTGTTGTCTTCAATTGAGATTTTTTATTTAAAAGTTGTCCCTAAGGATTCGTATTTTCTTCTTTCTGCCTTGATGGCAAGATCTAGCCTCAGAGATAGGATTGTTGCCTTGGAGAGTTCTGATCAAGAATTTAAGGACAAAGTTGAGAAGATTTCTTTGAATCCTGAGTCGGACTCCGACTTCGGTATATCCATGGATGGTGCTTTATTGTTTAGAGGTAGACTATGTGTGCCAGCAAATGAGGGAATTAAGAAAGAGATACTGAAAGTAGCACACCAGTCAGTCTTTACAGTACACCCTAGAAGCACCAAGATGTACAAGGACCTGAAGGAACATTTTTGGTGGATTGGTTTGAAGGCTGATGTTGATGATTTTGTTGCCAAGTGTGAGACTTTTCAACGTGTGAAAGCCATTTGTCAACCTCCATCTGGATTACTTCAACCCCTTCCTATTCCTAGTTGGAAGTTGGAGGATATCTCTATGGACTTCGTGACTAGCTTGCCTCGGATAAGTAAAGGCAATGACACAGTGTGGGTGATTGTTAATAGGTTGACCAAATCAGCCCACTTCATAGGTTCATTCCTATGAAGATCACTCATACTCTGGATAAGCTAGCTAGGCATTATGTGGACAATGTGGTTCATCTGCACGGAGTGCCAATGAGTATTGTTTCTGATCGTGATCCTAGGTTCACCTCAAGGTTTTGGAACAGTTTGCAAAAAGCCTTGGGAACCCAATTGAATTTTAGTACAGCTCATCACCCATAGTCAAATGGACAATCTGAGCGAACAGTTCAGACCTTGGAAGACATGCTCAGATCCTGTGTTGTGGATATGGGTGGAAATTGGGATGAACACTTAGCTATGGTTGAGTTTGCCTATAACAACAATTATCAAGCAACGATAGGCATGGCTCCATTCAAGGCTTTGTATGGTAATACTTGTAGGACACCATTGTACTAGACTGAGACGGGTGAAAGAAAGGTCTTAGGTCTTGAAATGATTGAAGCTACGAGTGTGATGGTGGATATGATCAGAGAAAGGATTAAGTCTGCCTAGTCAAGATAGAAATCTTATGCCGACAAGAGAAGGACTGATTTAGAATTTCAAGTTGGGGAGAAAGTTTTCTTGAAGGTTTCACCAATGAAAGGTGTAATGAGATTCAATGTCAAGGGTAAGCTTAGCCCTCGTTTCATTGGACCTTTTGAGATTTTGGAGAAGGTTGGACCTGTTGCATACCGATTGGCATTACCTCCGCCTCTTGCTAGAGTTCATAATGTGTTTCATATTTCAATGCTTCGGAAGTACATAGAGAACCCGGAACACATTTTACAGCAAGCACCTGAAGGACTTAGTGTTGATCTTACCTATGAAGAAGAGCCAGCCGAAATCCTGGATAAGAAGGACAAGCAACTACGGAATCACACCATTCCTTTGGTGAAGATTTGGTGGAAGAACCATACCTCTGAAGAAGCTTCTTGGGAGAAGGAAGAAGACATGAAGGAGAAATTTCCTCACCTCTTTGGAAGCTCAGGTACGTTTTCAATTTCGAGGACAAAATTTTTTTAAGGGGGGGAGAATGTGAAACCCAGCCCTAGCCTTGACCCAGAAACCCTGTTGTTTGTAGGTCCGGCAACCCAAAGTAAGGCAAGAAGTCAACTATGGGCCATCCCAATGGAAGACTTGGTGTTTGGAGTAGAATCCATAAGTGTTGATGACAGTGTTCCGTTTATGGAAACTGCACCCTGATGAAGAAGGAATTAGTTGATGGACTTGGAGTACTCTCTGACTTGGTTCGAAGGCATTTCTACCTACTAGGTAAGTCACTTGGTGTGTGTGCAAAACCCCTTTATGTTTGGATTTGATCTGAGCCTTCAATTCCCTATTTTGGACTTGCTGTCTTGCTTGGTCGACTGGGCCAGTCGACCAATCAATCAACCAATGAGATCTGATTTGCTGATTAGGTCTTTGCTTGCTCTATTTACATCCAATCTCAAGTCTACTTCGTATTTTAGTCCTCCAAACTCCTTGGAACAAACCAGAGCCCTCTACAAGTCATCTCCTCTGCATCCTTGGTGATTTTCTTGACGGATCTTCGTCAAATCTTTTGCATTTACACAAAAAGGTATGTGATCATCCTCTTCTATGTTTCGTCTTTGCTTCTCCATTACTTTTCTTTCCTTTTCTGTTTGAGGACAGTAGAGATGATGTTGCATCTTTGTTGCAACTATCACTTTACTCATTCCCTCTCTTTTCCTAAGGATCTAAAACTTGGTGGATGATCTTCATCAAGATCATCACTTGCTTTTGAAGGAAAACATGTATCTATTCTCTTTCCTTATTTAGATTGGTGTTCTTCAGTCTTAGATCTAGTTTTCTAGAGGATCTATGCATGCTTTTCATGAATTCTTTGTCGGATTAGTGATCCATCATCCTATAGTTTCTCGTCCATGATTTTTGCTATGAATTCTTCAAGAACCATGATTGATCTAATTATGGTAAGTTTTTGTTTCCTAATTTGTAACTTGAAGACTTGATATTATTAGAGTTTTGAAGTCCTCTATATACTAGCATACTACCCTTGCATATTCACTCTTCTTTGGTACGCTTTTGAACCACCAAATTCAATTTTGTATTTAAAAATCTCTGTTTTTGTAGGCCACTGTCTCAGTTGGTCGACTGAGGCAGTAGACCAATCAATTGACCAATGAGGACAGTAACCTCATATTTGTTCTGTTTTGAATGATTTGATCTCTTTCCTTCTAGGTATCTTTCATAATATATTATATATACTTGTTTAGGACTTTCTTTCCAAGTTTAGACAAGATCTTACTTGATTCTCCAAGATCCCTTGCGAGTTATATAATGTAAGGATGGTTATTTCCTTAATTACATAGATTGCATGATCTAGTTTCTATATTTGAGTCTCTTTGATTTATTCCTTTAAATAGATTCTTACATTGATATACTACTGATGCAACTACCTTGATTATAGTAGCATTACTTGTTTATGCTAACTAATTCATGTATGGTTTACTTACCAATTATATACAAGTTGGATGTTGTTATTGATTTCTTTCCATATAAGAGGTTACCATATATGTGATATGATGGGTTTATGTTTGTGAATGATTAAGTAGGAGACTTGCATTTGGCTAGGCTTTGACCCTGAAATGCACCAGTACTTAGACCAATGGTGATGTGAGAGAGTGGTGACTTAACCCCAAGCCATGGAATGTTCCGAGGGATGAAGGATCCACTACCAACTGATGATGAGTGATTGAGACCTTCCTAAAGAAGTACGTTGCTAAGACTTAAAACATATCTGCCAATAGATACTAGCATACATAGAGTTAGAATCATATTGCATGATGTGTTTCATATCATATAGCATCTTACGCTACTTTGAAATCCTGCTATTTATGTTATTATGGATTAACTGCCTTACTGGGTTTCTTTGAAACTCACTCCTTTTTGTACAATATCTTTTGTTAGATTACTCTACAGGTATTGATGACTATGAAGGTCAATATGAGGAAACGCAAACTGAAAAAGCGTACTTAACGCAAGGTGTTGGCAACTACAAATATTACATATGAGGATTCCTCGAGTGGTCTTACTTTGTACCCGGATTAGCCCTACTGTGGAGTAGGAGCGTCTGAGCGTGATTGATGAAGTCTATGTTTATGAAGATGTTCTTTATAAAGTAGAATAGACTCTAGCTTAGTTTGATTATATCTTTCTTTCTTGTCTTTAGAACCAGTTGTAATCTTCTTTTGATTTGAGATCTACTTTTCCGCTGTTTGTAGAGTGAGATTCTGCCTCACTTTACATATGATTTAGACATTTTGATTGTCTTTCGTACTCTGATGATATATGATTTATTCTTTCCCTTATTATGATCTCTGATTTATACTTTGTACATTGATTATTTATGTTCATGATTACGTTATTGTCTATGTGGGAGGTTGATTACCTCGATACTTGATCTTCGGGGCTGTGGATCACACACTCGGGTATGCCAGGTAAGGTACCAGCTGGGTGGATGTGACAATTGATACCATGGCTGAAGTGCTGCAACCTTGCAACACTTAGCCATGTGTTTCCCTTTCATCTCCATTAATTTCTTCTTATTCTTGCTATGCTATGCATTCAATACAATCAATAGCATTGCATTTCCATGATTCTTGTCATTCCAACTTGTCTTATCAACCTAAACTGATGTGTAGATGCATGCTAGGTCTGATTTACTATTGGTTAATGATTCTAGTATAGTTCTTATCACTTCCTTAGCTGATTCCCCATCATTCCTTGCCATTGCAACAAACCCCATTTCAATTCTTGATGTTAGCGTATAGAACATAGGGTTTCAATTTGGGTATTCCTAATTGGACCGTTGGATCTTTATAATTTTCATTGTGTAATGTCCCTATATTGCTATGATCATTCCCTCCAAATTTCAGATTGATCCGAGACCCGGAAGATCAGTTTCGGGCCCAATTTCCCTATGCTGCCTGTTAATGATCCTCTTGGTCAACTGCTTGGTCGACTGGTCAGTTGACCAATCAGTCGACCAAAGGAAAACAGCAACTCAACTCTTGCTCATTTCGCTTCATTTGATCTCCGATTCCATTGTTTCCTTCTCTAATGTTACTTATATGTTATCTATGGTTCAAGCACTAAGTTGGGGACTATCCTAAGTGGTATTTGCTATTATTCCCGATTCGATTAAGGTAAGGATAGTTATACCCATATGACATGGACTATGTGCTTATTCAATGATGATTGGCAACTTGATATGCTTTCTTATCAATTCTATTTAGACATATGACTACTGTAGTTGTCTTTTAACAGCAATAACATGTTTAAGTACTCTTGTATATCATGTCTACTTATTTATTGTTATTTACATTACACTTGAATTATGCGATGTTATGATATGACTTTCAATATGATGATGAATCATGCATGTGTAATAAGTATAATTTGGGATTGAGGAATGTCCTATTGACATTTCTGTCCTTGGACATCGGAGGGATTAGTATGGGATGTTCTCTGAAGGTGTCCATCGACGCTTTCCCAGATTATTGGATGACATATATAGGACTTGTGTGAAACCCAGCCCTAACCTTGACCCGGAAACCCTGTTGTTTGTAGGTCCGACAACCCGAAGTAAAGCAAGAAGTCAGCTATGGGACATCCTAGTGGAAGACTTGGTGTTTGGCTTAGAATCCATGAGTGTTGATGACAGTGTTCCATTTATGGAACCTGCACCCTGATGAAGATGGAATTAGTTGATGGACTTGGAATACTCTCTGACTTGGTTCGAAGGCATTTCTCCCTACTAGGTAAGTCACTTGGTGTGTGTGCAAAACCCCTTTATGTTTGGATTTGATCTGAGCCTTCATTCCCTGTTTTGGACTTGCTATTCTGATTGGTCGACTCATTGGTTGACTGGGCCAGTTGACAAGTCAATCAACCAATGAGATTTGATTTTGCTAATTAGGTCTTTGCTTGCTCTATTTAAGTCAAATCTTGAGTCTACTTCGTATTTTCTACCTCCAAACTCTTTGGAACGAACCAGAGCCCTCTGCAAGTCATCTCCCTTGCATCGTTGGTGATTCTCTTTACGGATCTTCGTCAAATCTCTTGCATTTACACAAAAAGGTATGTGATCATCCTCTTCTATGTTTCATCTTTGATTCTCCATTACTTTTCTTTCCTTTTCTGATTGAGGACAGTAAAGATGATGTTGTATCTCTGTTGCAACTATCTCTTTACTCATTCCCTCTCTTTTCCTAAGGATCTAAAGCTTGATGGATGATCTTCATCAAGATCATCACTCTCGCTTTTGAAGGAAAACATGCATCTATTCTCTTTTCTTATTTAAGATTGATGTTCTTCAGCCTTAGCTCTATTTCTCTAGAGAATCTATGCATGTTTTTCATGAATCCTTTGTCATATTAGTAATCCATCATCCTATTGTTCTTGTCCATGATTATTACTAAGAATTGGTCGACTCATTGGTCGACTGGGCCAGTTGACCAATCAATCGACCAATGAGATCTGATTTTGCTAATTAGGTCTTTGCTTGCTCTATTTAAGTCAAATCTCGAGTCTACTTCGTATTTTCTGCTCCCAAACACTTTGAAACGAACCAGAGCCCTCTGCAAGTCATCTCCCTTGCATACTTGGTGATTCTCTTGACGGATCTTCGTCAAATCTCTTGCATTTACACAAAAAGGTATGTGATCATCCTCTTCTATGTTTCATCTTTGATTCTCCATTACTTTTCTTTCCTTTTCTGATCGAGGACAGTAGAGATGATGTTGTATCTCTGTTGCAATTATCTCTTTACTCATTCCCTCTCTTTTCCTAAGGATCTAAAGCTTGATGGATGATCTTCATCAAGATCATCACTCGCTTTTGAAGGAAAACATGCATCTATTTTCATTCCTTATTTAGATTGATGTTCTTCAGCCTTAGCTCTATTTCTCAAGAGAATCTATGCATGTAGTTCATGAATCCTTTGTCATATTAGTAATCCATCATCGTATTGTTCTTATCCATAATTATTACTAAGAATTCTTCAATAACCATGATTGATCTAATTATGGTAACTTTTTGTTTCCTAATTTGTAACTTGAAGACTTAATATGATTAGTGTTTTGAAGTCCTCTATATACTAGCATACTACCCTTGTAGTTTCCCCCTTTTTTGGTTCCCTTTTGAACCACCAAATTCTGTTTTATATTCTAAAATCTCTGATTTTGAAGGCCATTGTCTCTGTTGGTCAACTCATTGGTCGACTGAGGCAGTAGACCGATCAATCGACCAATGAGGACAGCAACCTCATGTTTGGTCTGTTTTGGATAATTTGATTTCTTTCCTTCTAGGTATCTTTCCTAGTATGTTATATATACTTATTTAGGACTTTCTTTCCAAGTTTAGACAAGGTCTTACTTGATTCCCCAAGATCCTTTGCGAGTTAAATAAGGTAAGGATGGTTATTTCCTTAATTACATAGATTTCATGAATCTAATTTCTATATTTGAATCTTTGGTTTATTTCCTTAATTAGATTTCTACAATGATATACTACTGATGCAACTACCTTGATTACGGTAGCATTACTTGATTATGCTAAATTGATTCATGTATGATTTACTTATCAAATATATGAAAGTTGGATGTTAGTATTGATTTCTTTCCATATAAGAAGTTACCATATATGTGATGTTATTGATTTATGTTTGTGAATGATTAAGTATGGTTTGGAAAGGAGAGGTGTCCTTTTGACACTCCTATCCTTGGACAACTACGGGAATATTATTGGATGTTTTCGGAGATGCCCTTTGAACACCTTCCTAAACTATTGGATGACATATTTAGGGCTGTCTAGTAGTGTTTGGCTAAGATGTCCCATTATGTCAGACCCTAATCGGAGGGGTATTGAGACCGAACAACCCGTGGTAGCAATGGGGATTCATGGGCGCTCAAGACCGGTTACCAACCCGTGAGAGGACAGGAATCACATTGTGGGGGCCATTTATCGGTAGGGTTGCATATGGATAGACTTGGGCTCATGGGCACTCAAGACCGGTAACCAACTCGTGAGGGGACGTGAGAGCTTCTCGTTTACCATATGTGGATGACCTATAGGGTTGATGAGTCCGTAGTCTGGGAGTATGAGGACTCTAGTGTGAAGGATGCCAGAAAGAATCGCCAGGGGCGAGGAATGGACGTATCTGGATCTTACTTGATGTAACTGAGTAGGAGACTTGCATTTTGCTAGGCTTTGACCCTGACATGCGCCAGTACTTAGACCAATGGTGATGTGAGAGAGCGGTGACTTAACCCCCAGCCATGGAATGTACGAGGGATGAAGGACCCATTACCAACCAATGATGAGTGATTGAGACTTTCCTAGAGAAGTACGGTGCTATGACTTAATGCATGTCTACCAATAGAGATCAGCATACATAGAGTTAGAATCATATTGCATCATGTGTTTCATATCATATAGCATTTTACGCTGCTTTGAAATCCTGCTATTTATGTTATAATGGATTAACTGCCTTACTGGGTTTCTTTGAAACTCATTCCTTTTGTGCAATGTATTGTTAGATTTCTCTACAGGTATTGATGACTACGAAGGTCAATACGAGGAAGTGAAAACTAAAGAGGCGTACTTTACGCAAGGTGTTGACAACCATGAAGATTACATTGAAGATTCTTCGAGTGGTTTTACTTGTTACCAGGATTAGCCCTACTGTGGAGTGGGAGCGTCTGAGCATCATTGATGAAGTCTATGTTTAAGAAGACATTCTCTACAAAGTGGAATAGACTCTAGCTTAGTTTGTTTTATCTTTCCTTCTTGTCTTTAGAACCAGTTGTAATCTTTATTTTGACTTGCGATCTACTTTTCCGCTGATTGGTAGAGTGAAATTTCACCTCACTGTACCTATTGATTTAGACATTTTGATTGTCTTTCGTACTCTGATGATATATGATTTATTCTTTCCTTATTTGGATCTTTTGATTTTACTTTGTACATTGATTATTTATGTTCATGATTATGTTATTGTCTATGTGGGAGGTTGATTACCTCGATACTTGATCTTCGGGGCTGTGGATCACACACTCGGGTATGCTAGGTAGGGTACTGGGTGGGTGGATGTGACAACTTGTCTAGGTGTATGGCTAGGATGTCCTTGTCATATCAGACCCGAATCGGAAGGGTATTAGGACCGAACGACCCGTGGTAGTAGTATGGTTTGATAGGTGCTCAAGACTTGTAACCAACCCGTGAGAGGACATGGATCATATTACAGATACCCGAAAGGGGCCATTGTTGGTAGGTGAGAGCTTTCTGTCTACTATTTGTGGATGACCAATGGGGTTGATGAGTCCGGTGAGTAATATCCATGACTCTAGTGTGAAGGATATCGGAAAGGATCGCCCAGGGCGAGGAATGGACGTATTTGGATCTGACATGGTATGACTGAGTAGATAACTTGCATTGGGCTAGGCTTTATCGTGACATGCGCCAATACTTATACCAATGGTGATGTGAGAGAGTGGTGACCTAAACCCCAGCCATAGAATTGTCCGAGATGGATGCAGGACCCAAGTCACACTGGAGAACCCAAGATACCTGGATGGTTGAGGGAAGAGTGATTTGAGACCTACGCAAAGAAGTATGGTGCTATGACTTAAAGCATGTCTACCATAGAGACTAGCATTTGTAGAGTTAGAATCATAATTGCATCATCTGTCTCATATCATTTGCATCATGTTATGACTTGGATCATATGGTGTATGTATTATGGATTAACTGCCTTGCTGAGTTCCTTTGAACTCCTTCCTTTCTGTGCATTTGCTTTGTTAGACTATCCTACAGGTTTTGAAGAGTCCAATGGCACGTCCTTCGAAGCACCCTATGATGAGTCACACTACCCTCAGAGTAGTGGCTACTATGAAGATTATTGTGAGGGTACTGAAGAGGACTATGTTGCACACCAAGATTAGCCCAACACTGGTGTTGGAGCAGCTGTACTGGACTACGGATATGAGGATGTGTTTTATGTGACTGATGAAACATTTATTTAATATTACATTTTGGATTCTCCTTTAAAACCGGATCTGTAATTCAACTTTCTTGGATATACTCTTTTGATGCGATTTGTAAACTTAACTTGATTTTGCTACTTTCCGCTGCTGTGTTAGAAAGTGACTTCTGATCACTCTCTCTCTCATTTTGGATGTGACAGCATATGTTAGGGTTGGGCTCATGGATGTCCAAGGAGTAGACCGAGTGTCGTGAGGAGTCATGAGAGCTTTCTGCCCCAACAATATGTGGATGACCATAGGGTTATGGAATGGAGTCCAATAGTGTAGCCAGTCCGTGAGGGTTCTCATTCTTAGGTTGCGAAGGATACTGAACTGAGTTGGTTGGTGCCATAGGGGATGCATCTGGACTTCATGTAGTATGTTACCATTATGACTTGCATTGGATTAGAAACCCCGACATGCGCCAATACTCGCCAATGGTCGTTGTGAAATCCAGCCCTATCCTAACCCTAACCTTGACTCGGAAACCCTATTGTTTGTAGGTCCAAAGACCCGAAGTAAAGGAAGAAGCCAACTATGGGCCATCTTAGTGGAAGACATGGTGTTTGACCCAGAACCCATGGAAGTTGATGATGGTGTTCCATACTTGGAAGCTTGTTCAGAACTAGAAAGGAAATTGCAGATTGATGAAGGTGAGTCTAGTTGATGGACTTGAAGTATAGTTAGACATGATTCGAAGGCATTTCTCTATACTAGATAAGTCATTTATTATTTTGGGAGAAGCTCATTAGGTTTGGACTTGAGTTGGGCCTTCAATTCCCTATGTTTGGCCTTATTGACTGGCTTGGTCGATTGGCCCAATCGACCAACAGGTTATGAAATCCGAGAAAATCCTCTATTTAGGGTTTTTCACTTTCTATTTAATTAAACTTCGTATTTCTTAGTGTCCTCTACCTCCTAAACTCTCAGAGAACGTGGGAAGACTCTCTCAAAGCTTTCCTTGGTGAATTCGAAGAACTTTTGCAAGATCACAACCCTCTCAACTCCGATTCTTCAATCTAAGGTTAGTAATCTCTCTTTTGTCCTATAGATCTACTTCTTCTATGATCTATTCTTTATGATTGAGACTATGAAGGTGATGCTGCATTCTCTTTTAGCAACCATCACTTCATTGATCTCCTTTCATTCTTAAGGATTTATGATCAACATAATGATCTTAACCCTAATCCTTGTGAATTCTTCATGAAACCATGATCTTCTTTTTTATTTAATTTCTTGGCATGATTAGAACCATTTTTCATGATAAACTTGTGAATGATTTCTGATTATCTTCTACTAGTGATCATCTCTAGTTTTTCCCTTGTATTCATAGTATATTTTTCATCGAAAACTAGGTTTTTTTACCAAATTAGGGAATCATGATTTCAAATTGGTAGGAAGTGTTTTTGATCATTGTTAGTAGCTCTATACTCCTTTAGTGTTAGAAAACTGTTCTAAAGGTTTCCTCCAAATTTTGTAGAGTTCCGGGTCAAAATTCACTTTTTTGCTTCGTACTGACTCAGTTGGTCGACTGGGTCAGTAGACCAAGCAATAGACCAAGCAAGTCAGTAGCTCTATTTTTCGCTCGATTTGATTCTTTTGATCTCCAATCTTTTAGGTCTCTTTCCTAATGTTGTATCTATGATTGTTAGGGGTTTATTTGCTAGGTTTGGAACCTCTCTCTTTGATCTTTGGATATTCATCAATGCTATTTAAGGTAAGGACAGTTATTTCCAAAACTACATAGATTGCGTGAATCTTAGTTTATATTCTTGGATTCTATTAGATTCACTTTTGTAAATGTATTTTCTTATTATTCTATTACTGATGTAAGTATGTTGACTATAGTAGCATCATGTCTTTGTATTCTTTTGATTATGAATACTTCTTTCTTATCAATTACATATGTGATTGATCTTGTTTATGAGAATCTTTTTATATGATGAGATATTGATGGTGCATGTTGTGACTGATCTGAGAATGTGATTGATTAGGTATGATTTGGGATTGGGAAGTGTCCTTTTGACATTTTTGTCCTTGGACATCAGTGGGAATAGTATGGGATGTTTCCAATGATGCCCTTTGACACTTTCCCAAATTATTGATTGTCATACCTAGGCCTATCTAACAGTGTTTGGCTAGGATGTCCCGTTATATCAGACCCGATTCGGAAGGGTATTGAGACCGAATGACCCGTGGTAGTAATTGGGATTCATGGGCGCTCAAGACTGGTAACCAATTTGCGAGAGGACATGAATCACATTGTAGATACCCGTGAGAGGCCATTTATTGGTAGGGTTGCAAATAGTAGACTCGGGCTCATGGGCGCTCAAGACCGGTAACCAATCCGTGAGGGGACATGAGAGCTTCCAGTCTATTATTTGTGGATGACTAGTAGGGTTGATGAGTCCGTAGTCAGGGACTATGCTGACTTTAGTGTGAAGGATACCGGAAAGGATCGCCAGGGGCGAGGAATGGACGTATCTAGAACTAAGTTGATATGACTAAGTAGAAGACTTGCATTGGGCTAGGTTTTTCCTTGACATGTGCCAATACTTAGACCAACGGTGGTGTGAGAGAGCGGTGACCTATACCCCAGCCATGGATTGTCCTGAGGGATGAAGGACCCACTACCAAACGGCGTTGTGTGATGAGACCCTCCTAAAGAATTATGGTACCATGACTTAAAGCATGTCTGCCTATAGAGACCAGCATACATAGAGTCAGATTCATACATTAATTTTCTATTTCATATTGCATTGCATCATGCTATGTTCTGCAATCATGTTATTTATGTTGTTGTGGAATAACTTGCCTTCCTGAGTTCTTTTGAACTCACTCCTTTCTATGAAATCTCTTTTGTTAGATTACTCTACAGGTACTAAATATTATGAAGGGCATTATGAAGAAGCACAAGCCAAAGAAGTGTACTACACGCAAGGTGCTAGCAACAATGAAGATTATATTGCTGATCCCTCGTGTGGTTATGACCGTACCAAAGTTTAGTCCTTATGTGGAGTGGGAACGTCCGAGTTTGATTGATGAAGTCTACATCTATGAACATGTTCTTTATAAGATAGAAAACTCTTAGTTTAGTTTGACTTTCTTTCTTTGCTTTTCTTTGAGACAGTTATATTTCTTTTTAGACTTACATGCTACATTCCGCCGGAACTGTGGAGTGAGATTCTGCCTCACTATACTCCTTTTTTATTTTTACATCTAGTATCATTTTTTGCACTCTAATTACACTATCATTTCTTTTCTTATTTGGATCTCTTGTTTATATCATTATACATTGATTACATTTTGTTCATGATTATGTTATTGCTTATGTGGGAGGATGATTTCCTTGATACTTGATCTTCGGGGCTGTGGATCACACACTTGGGTATGCCAGATAGGATACCGACTAGGTGGATGTGACAATCATGGTGAGAGAGTGTTGACTTAACCCCAGCCATGGTTTGAGAGCCAGGTGTGGACTTACCCTTTTACCTAGGATCCCTACAGAGGTAGCTAGTCCTTGTGGGATCAGAGTGACTAGACCTATATCTTAAAGCATGTCAACTGTTAGAGACTTGCATAGTTAGATCTTAGTGGTATTCATACGTTGCACTTCATACATATCATATATTCATTTCTAATGGTGTTGACATATGGATGAGTATTATTGTTGTTCTTATTGATTTTATCAGAACTCATTCCTTTATTTTTCTATGTTATATTAGACTGTACAAATGGAGGATATGTGCCGAAAGATGGATTGGTTTCCCATGAAGGAACCTTCTCGTATGAATAGGATGTGGCACTGGCAATGGGAAATGGAGATAGCCTGTGCGGGAGCTTCTGCGAGTGCATGGAGTGCGCTTATAGCACCCATTGATGGGAAGAGGAGACAAGTTGCCAGGCTGTTTGCCCATTGTATGGAGAAGAATTGGAAAACCCCTTTTCTTGAAAAACATGAGAAACATTTTCTAGCTTTAGAGAAATAAACTGGAAAGAAGATCATTTAATTCTTTTGATTGCTTCTGCTGAACTTATATTCTTTTGATCGTTTATTCTTTTCTTGATTATTTTTTTGGAGTATTTGGACTCCTGCAATCCTTTTATTTAATTATTGAACTTATTCTTGCTCATGATTATCTTTACTTGCATTGATTATTATTGATGGGTAAGACCATGGATCCTGTGACGGATCACTCCCACGGGTTGTCGGCGGGTAACCAAGACCGGCGGGTGGGGTGTGACATGTAACCGAGCAAAATAAAGAGTTAAAATATATTCATAAGGTTTTGGAGACATGCTCTAAGATCAGTAAGGGAAGACTGTATGACAGAAGAGAGTAGAAGAACTTGAGTGTAGGATCATCATAAATATAAGACTACACTCACAGTATACACTCATCAGTTTAGGTGTTGACATATCGTGAACGATTTTGAGGAAAAGGTATTAAACACTCTACAGTAGCATAAAGTCACCTTGATTTTGAAGAAAGGACATTTGGACCAAAGAGACAGGTGAGTATTATAATCCCATTCATGTGCACATATGACTGTAGTATATGATGTGAGTATTGTAACTCTAACTTATGGTGCATGAGTATAATGTATGATATGAGGATTGTAACTCCAATCATTGATATATATATGACTATAGTGTATGATGTGTGGAGCATGACTTGCATGCATGATTGTAAGGTACTAAGATACCATATCTTATAGATGAATGACTCTTTAATGAATGAGATGAGAATATGAGTGATTTTATGATTGAACTGAATCAGTGTAAGGACTCTGTATTTAAGCTTATGACTGTATGATGAGTAATATACTACATTAAAGAGGCCTATGAGCTCATATGGCTGCTTGTCCCTATTTTTTCTCCTGTATCAGGAATCACTCTATAGGAGTACTGGTTATTGTGTGGTTAGAAAGATTACTTTGTTTATACATGATTGCATTTTGGTTTGAACTATATACTTGTTTCAAAGAAAATGATAAATGATTATCCATTTAAAGGATTTTATAAATGCAAGACTGAAATGGATTAAAAGACAATGTATTGATGAGCACAACCCTTAAGGCCAAATTGCAAAGTGAAAAGACTGAGTCTAAGCTGATGATAGCAATCTATGAGGGGTACATGGCCTTGTGCCTTATGGTAGAAGCCATTTCGGTCGTGAGACTGAAGCCACTTTGATGGTGAGACTGTAGCCACTTCGGTGGTATAGACAGATGTGCATCCTCTATGATTTGCTTAGGCTTATTACTAAAACTGAAAAAAAAATTAAATAAATAAATAAATTTCGAAGGATTTGAAAAGAAGTATTTTCCATAATATGTGTTTTCAATATGATTGAAGAATGTATTTAATAAAGATATGTATTTGGTATTTGACTGTAACATTGGTGTGTTATAATATTCACTGGGCAAGTGTAGCCTCTTACCACGTACAGATGAACAAACACAAGACAAAGGTAAGGGCATAGCCACCCCAGAAATATGATTGAAAGCCCAAGTTCGTTTTTGGTTTCAATAATCTAGCTTATATTAGTTCGACGGTCATATTTGTATCCTTGAGGTTTGTAAAAGATGTTTAGTTCAGACGAAATGGTATTTTGAAGACAATAAGTTTTGTGTAATAATATTTATAGATAGTATTAGTTGCCATCAGTTAATTAGAGTTTGTACTTGCCCTCCCTTTTCATATACATGTTTCCGTTGTTACATCGTTGCATTGATCTCTGTTGTTTCGAGGAAAGGATAAAGGAATTAATTGCTATGTCTCCTAGTAGGGTTAAAGTGTCATGGGCCCCACCTGGCCCTAGCAAATGGGGGTGTGACATTTGTGACCTTGCTAGCTCTCGTACTAATCAGCGACCTACAAATCCAAAGTAATACAAGGCAATAAACATAGATCGTGAGATTGGACCAAAGCTCCTCTTGTATTCATTGGAATAGATGGTATAGCTCGATCTTTTGGAGAACTCATGATACGACCTCGGTTCCACACCACCTGGAAAACCGGCTTACCAAATGGGGGTTTGCCAAGGTATATCAGCCCACATTTCAGCTTGTAAGGCTCCAATGTGGGACTAACCGTAACATTACCCCAGTCTTACAAGACAACGTCCTCGTCGGCCCACTCTAGGCAGCTCTGCTTCGGCGGTAGGGTTTTTCCTCACTCCGGGCAGCCCTTCTCCTAGGTCGCCTCTCCCAAGTAAAACCATCCGGCAGGTCGGACCAAACTGTTGTGATTCTTGATGAAATAGATCTGTAGACAGAATTCTAGACAAAAGACGAGAAGAAGAACAGAAACAGAGAGAAGCAGAGCTTAAAGAAGATTCAAGAAATTTGGGAAAAATGTTCTTATTATCTCCCCGTAAAAAAGCCTCTTTTATACAAACAACACCAGCTGTCAAGGTTATCAACTACTACCCATCTCTTTACAAAAATAACCCTCTCATGTCACATAATCCCTTAGGAATACAGGAGCTTTCCTGAACCTAGTAGATTGACGTGGTGTCTTTTGAATATTGATCTGGTCATGGTCTTCCATTGCCACCTCATCATCTCCTTGACCCACAACATTACCAGGGGCTGGAAAAACAACCTTGTCCTCAAGGTTGAAAGCAGGAAAACGCTGACGAAAATCAGCAACATCAACCCAAGAAGTATCTTCAAGGGGAAGACCCTCCCATTGAATCAAGAGCTGAGGTACTGAAGCACCCCCACGACGCAAAACACGATGATTAACAATGGCCAGCGGATGAGGAGGAAGCTGCAAGGGAAGAGGCTGAACAGACACAGATGCAGGATCACCACAAAAAGGCTTGAGGACAGAAATGTGAAAGACTGGATGCACCAGGGAAGAAGGGGGTAAAGCCAACCGATAGGCCACTGCACCAACACGAGCTATCACCTGGTAAGGGCCAAAATATTTTCTTGCCAGCTTCTGATTTAAGCGACAAACCACAGAAGTCTGTCGGTGAGGACGCAAACGCACATAAACCCAATCACCCACAGAAAACTCTAAGTCTCGCCGACAACGATGTGCCATGTCTTTCATTCTCGAACGAGCCCGCAACAAATGCGTCTTCAGATCAGATAAAGCTGTTCACGGGTCTGCAAAGTGTCATCAACAGTAGCATTAGTAGAACAATGAGGTAGATAGCGGATAAGAGTAGGAGGCTGTCGTCCATACAAAGCATGAAATGGAGAAGTATTAATGGCAGTGTGATGTGAAGTATTATACAAATATTCAGCCCAACCTAGAAATTCTACCCAACGCTGACGTTCGTCCGCCACAAAACATCGCAAATACGCCTCCAAACAACGGTTCAACACTTATGTTTGACCGTTCGTTTGAGGATGATAAGAGGAACTCATAGACAATGTGGTGCCTTGTAGCCTGTTTAACTCCTTCCAAAAAGAACTGAGAAGCAGCGGATCATGGTCATTGACCATAGAATGGGGTAAACCATGAAGTTGAAAGATCTTATGGGCAAACACTTATGCCACTTTGTTACTCGTATAATCTGGTGGAAGAGGGCAGAAATGACCATATTTGGTCAAACAATCCACAACAACCATAATGGCAGATTTTCCTTGAGACAATGGTAACCCAGTAATAAAATCTACAGAGATATCTTCCCAGACCTGACTCGATATCGGTAGAGGCTGGAACAAACCGGCTGGACTGGCTGTGAAATCCAGCCCAAACCTAGCCAGGACACCCTATCTGTTTTGGGTAAAGAAGGGTTAGTTTAAATGTTTGACCTTAAAGTTGGACCTTGATTTCAGTGTTATTATCTTTGAAAGCCTTAGGAAGTCATGTCAGACCTTTCCCTTAGGGTAGATATGTAATGTCCGGCCTTATCCTAACCTTGACCCGGCCCATAATCTGTTATGTTTGTAGGTCCGAAGACCCGAAGTGGGAGAAAAAGAGACTTATAGACCCTTTTGGTTGATGATTTGGTGTCGGAGCCCAAGCCCATGGGCATTGACGATGATGCCCCTAACTTGAGAGCATTGAATCTGCGCACCAAAGAGGGGTGAATTAATTCAAATACCTAATGAACTCCTGTGCTAAATCCGAAGGTATTTCCCAAAACTAGACTTCTTGATGTACTTTTAGGAGAAAACCCCACTCAATTTGACCCCATATAACCCCCCAAATCCCTGTCCGAAGTTGCTGAACTATGTCTGGAAAATCCTGCTTGCTCATCGATGAAGGTGAGCATAGTTGGTGGACCTAATAAACTCCCATGCTTGATCTGAAGGTATTTCTGCAAACTAGACTTCTTTATTGACTTTTAGAAGAAAACCTCACCCAATTTGACCTTGTATAGCCCTTCGAATCCCTGTTTGAACCTTGTTGTTCTGCTTGGTCGACTGATTGGTCGACTGGACCACTCGACCAATGGTTTGCCAAATCCGTGAAAATCCAATTTTAGGGTTTTTCACTTCTATTTAAACCCTACTTCGTGTTTCTTTGTTATGGCTGCCTCCTAAACACTTTTTGAACGTGAGAAGACCTCTCCGAAACTCTCTCTGGTGATTCGAACGATTCCTCTACAGATCTGAAGCCTCTCATCTCTGATCTGACAATTCAAGGTTAGTATCTCTTCTGAATTTCTAATTATTCTTTCTTCGTTCTTTTTCTTGATTGAGATCAGGAAGAAGATGCTACAATCTTGCAACCATCTATTCCATGATCTCATTCCATCCTTTGAGATCTATGATCATCGTCATGATCTCAACCCTAGCCAAATAAATTTCTTGAAACCCTAACCCTTTTATGATTTCTGGAAAACTTTGGTGACCTCCCATGCGAGGGAAAACCTCATGGGTAATGTTTCTATTAACTTAAACTAAAATTTCTATGATTTCTTATTAGTTTCTTGATAACAATCATTCCTTTTCATCCAGTGATCTTAACCTGTTCATGTGAGCCAAAAGGGTGAAACCCTAGCCAATTAATTCTTGAAACCCTACCCTTGTATGATCTATCTGGAAATCTTTTGGTAACCTCCCATGTGAGGGAAACCTCATGCGTCATATTTATGTTAATCTAAATTTGATCTTCTATGATTTTCTTGTTTTAATTGGCCAATCATTAATTCCCTTATATTATGTGATCTCAACCTTTTCATGGGAGCCATAAAGGTTGAAACCCTAATTTCTTGGGTTAAATCAAGAACCCATCTTTTGACCATGACTTGATGATTTTATCTTCCCATAATGTTTCTATTAATCTAAACAAGATTTTCTATGATTTTCTGATTATGTTCTTGATTGCAATCATTCCCTTTCTTTGTGTGATCATAAACTTTTCATGCGAGCCATAAAGGTTGAAACCCTAGTTTCTTGGGTCAAATCAAGAACCCATTTTTTTACCATGACTTGATGATTTTATCTTCCCATATGATTCTAATACATCCTAGGAAGTTCCCCTTCGAATTTTGGATCAATCCGACTTCAAACGAAGAAGTTACGACCAAATCAGTTTCTGCAATTTTACTGACTCGATTGGTCGACTGCTTGGTCGACTGGGTCAGTAGACCAAGGCACTCGACCAATGAAGACAATAGCTTCATTTTTTGCTCAATTTGATTCGTTTGCTCTCTGATCTTTTAGGCATCTTTCCTAATGTTATATCTATGATTGTTAGGGGTTTATTTGCTAAGTTTGGAGCCTCTCTCTTTGATCTTTGGATTATCTTCGGCGATAATCAAGGTAAGGACAGTTGTTTCATAATAACATAGATCGCATTCTCTCTGGTTTCTACTTTTTGAAACTATGAGTTTGCTTACTGTTCTTGTACTTTATACTTCTGATGTACTACTGTAAGTACAATAGCACTTGTTTATGTATTCTTTCCATTATTCAATTATATGAGATGTTATTACTGCTTGATCGGATTATGCTTTTACATTCTCTTTTATATGATGAATTGTTGGTTGTGTATGTCATGACTGATCTGAGAATGTGTTTGATTAAGTTTGGTTTGGGATTGGGAATTGTCCTTTTGACGCTTCTGTCCTTGAACATCGGAGGGAATAGTATGGGATGTTCTCCGAAGAAGCCCATCGACGCTTTCCCGAATCATTGATTGTCATACCTAGAGCTGTCTAGCAGTGTTTGGCTAGGATGTCCCCATTATATCAGACCCGATTCGGAAGGGCATTGAGACCGAACGACCAGTGGCAGCAATGGGGATTCACGGGCGATCAAGACCGGTAACCAACCCATGAGAGGACGGGAATCACATTGTGGGGGCCATTTATTGGAGGGTTGCATATGGCTAGACTTGGGCTCATGGGCGCTCAAGACCGGTGAAATGATCCGTGAGGGGACGTGAGAGCTTCCCGTTTACCATATGTGGATAACCAATAGGGTTGATGAGTTCGTAGTCCGGGACTATTAGGACTCTAGTGGAAAGGATACCGGAAAGGATCGCCCGGGGCGAAGAATGGAGGTATCTGGACCTGAGTTGATGTAATTGAGTAGATGACTTGCATTGGGCTAGGCTTTACCCTGACATGGGCCGGTACTTATGCCAAATGGTTGTGAGAGAAGTGTTGACTTAACCCCCTGCCATGGTTTGTCCTGAGGGATGCCGGACCCACTACCAACAGGAGCCGTATACGTGACCTACCCAAAGAAGTACGGTGCTTTGATTTAAAGCATGTCTGCCATAGAGACCAGCATACATAGAGTTTAGATGCATACATACATTATCTGTTTCATATTGCATTGCATCTTGTTATGTTCTGCCACATGTTATTTATGTTGTTATGGATTAACTTGCCTTACTGAGTTTCTTTCGAAACTCATTCCTTTTTTGTACAATCTGTTGTTAGACTTCTCTACAGGTTCGGATTTCTTTGACGGTCCATATAAGGAAGCGCAAGGTGAAGAAGATGAAGACTGAAGGAGAAGAAGAGCTGACTAAAGATGTGGAATAGTTTTCTCTACATTCTTCTAGACTTATCTTTTACTTTACTTGTATTAGGTTAGAGCTTTATTTAGATTTCGATCTACCTTCCGCATGTGTTTGTAGGGTATATTTCCGCTATACTCTACAGTTGTCTTTTGATTTGGTATCTTGTTATTCCGCACTCTGATATTCTATAGTGATCCTTCTGAGATCCTTTCTTGACTTTTATTATAAATTACTTGAACATTATGATTTGTTCTTGCTTTTGATTATGTTATTGTGTGAAATGGATATGATCATTCCTAAACTTGATCTTTTGTTCTGTGGATCACTCCCTCGGGTATGCCAGTTAGGGTACCGGCTGGGGGGATGTGACATTGGCAAGAATTGGTTTCGTCTGCTGGCAAATATGACACTGGGAGACAAACTGTTTTGTATCCCGAAGCATACCCTTCCAAAAACCATTAGCAAAGAGCCGCTTGTAAGTGCGTAAATGTCCAGCATGGCCACCCAAAGGAGAAGAATGAAATTCTTGTAAAAAAATAGTCTTAAGCTGTGAATCAACGACCAAAAAAATTCTGTTATGATAATAGAGGAGACCATCCCTATATGCATCCCCTGGACACCCCTCTGGATTAGAGTGCAATTCCTCCCGTAATTGATGAAGCTCTGGTAACGCTTGGACCTCTTTTCGAACATCATCCAAGATTGTAAAGGAGGTAGTGGTGAGAACATAGAACTCAAAAGCAGCAACCCTGGACAAAGAATCAGCTTCTGTATTTTCTCGACCCGGTTTGTATCGGATTTCAAAAGAAAATCCCAATAACTTTGTCAACCATCTTTGCTGTTTAGGGGTTTGAATAACCTGTTCCGTTAGCTCTTTCAAACTCTTTTGGTCAGTAAGAATTACAAACTGGCTGCCAAGCAAATACTGCCGCCATTTTGCAATAGCTTGAGTAATAGAGAACATATCGTGAGCATACGTTGAAGCAGCCTGCATAGTTTGAGACAATTTCTTACTATAAAATGCTATGGGATGCCCGGCTTGAGAGAGAACAGCCCCAATACCAATTCCTGAAGCATCGGGTTCGACAGTAAATGGCTGAGAAAAATCAGGCAGTGCAAGTACCGGTGCATGCGTTACCACCTGTTTCAGAGCATCAAAAGATTCTTGTGTCGCTGCCGACCACTCATATGCGCCCTGTTTAAGAAAATCTATCAAAGGTGCAGCAACTTGAGCGTATCCACGTACAAAACGACAGTAATAACCAGTTAGACCCAAAAAGCCCCTCACATCCTTTACATTCTTCGGCCTAGGCCAAGCTTGAATGGCTGAAATTTTATTTGGATCCATTCGTATACCCTGAGCTGTAATTAAGTGAGCCAAATACTCCACCTATTTTTTTCCAAACACACATTTAACCCGTTTAGCAAATAACATATGGGCCTTAAGAGTGTGAAGTACCTGTTGCAAATGGTCAAGGTGATCGGCCCATGTTTTACTCTAGACCAACAGGTCATCAAAGAGTATCAGAACAAACCGTTGAAGGAATGGCCTGAAAACAGAGTTCATCATTGCCTGAAACGAAGAAGGAGCATTCGTCAAGCCAAAGGGCATCACAAGGAACTCGTAGTGTCCTTCGTGAGTCCAAAAAGTTGTTCTACAAACATCCTCTTCCTTCACCCTTATCTGATGATAACCTGAACGAAGATCTAATTTGGAAAAGAAACTTGCACCATGGAGTTCATCAAATAACTCATCCAGAGTTGGAATTGGAAAACGATCTGGAATGGTAATCGCATTCAAAGCTCTATAATCAACACAGAAACGCCAAGTTCCATCATGCTTCTTAACCAAGAGGACCAGGGAAGAGAAGGGACTGGTATTGCTCTGAATAATCCCAATCGACAACATCTCTGTAACTTGTCTTTCAATTTCTGTTTTCTGAAAATGGGGATACCTATACGGATGCACATTCACAGGCTGAGCTCCTTCCTGTAAGTAAATGTGATGATCTTGTTCATGGCGAGGGGGTAATCCACTGGGTTCCACAAACACTAAAACTAACCGATCCAATAATGCAGCCAAATCTGGATTTTCAGTTTCAATTCTCACCTTTGAGTCCTATGTCTCCTCCATTTCTAAGCGATATAGTTCTAAACAAGACCGATGAGAAAGAAGCCGTCGAAGTGCATGATAATGTAATTCTGAAGGAACCTGTGATGGAACTCCATGAAGAGTGACTTGATGATTTTCCCTATGAAATTGTAATGTCAATCTCTGGATAATCAAAAAGCACGGCCCCAAACCAAATAACCACTGCACTCCCAATATGATATCTGCCCCCTTGATCGGCAGAGAATATGCATCCACAACAAATTCATGATGTTGAATTTTAATCTGTAGATGTTGAACAAGACCTTCACACACAATTTTGTCTCCATTTCCAACTAACACCGTAACATCAAGTATCGTTTCAACCGGCAATTGCAAATACCTTGCCACTCTGCTTTGTACAAAATTATGTGTACTTCCAGTGTCCACTAGCACTTGAAGAAGCCTACCATTAATCTCACTAGTTAATCACAAAGTTGTAGGAGAACAAGTACTTGCTAAAGAATGGAAGGACAATTTTGGAACCACATTTTCCGATTCCAGCTCCAACTCTTCACCACCCATAGTTTCTGCAGTGACAGTATTTGCACCTTCGTCATATTCCAACAAAAAAAATTGTCTACTTTTACACCTGTGTCCGACGACAAATTTTTCATCACAGTTATAGAAAAGTCCTTTCTCCCTACGAGATTGCATTTATGTTGGCGTTAAACGTTTGATTGGTATAGCTGCAGGAGGTGGAGCAGGTAGTGCTAGAGCTCTCGGTGGAGTTGGCAAAAGAGGCGGTCTACTGGAAATCGGAATCGCTCGAAACGAACCTCGCCTAATCTCTTGGAATTTGGCCTCTTGCAAACGTGCCATTCCCACTGCTTGCGTCATCTGCGTTGGACAATAAGCCATTACTTCATGTCGCAAATCTGGTCGAAGACCTGAGATAAAACAACTTTACCAAAAAGGAAATCGGCAATCCCTGGATTCGATTTGCGAGAGCCTCAAAACGAATTTGATATTCATCCACTGTTGTAATCTGCGTGAGTTTAGCTAGAGCAGCTTGTGGATCATCAAATCGTGTAGGACCGAATCTGGTTTCTAAAGCTCGAGCAAGAACAGCCCAAGATCTGAATAGATTTGCCCTATGCATCCGTTGGAACCACTGCAAAGTGGAACCATCCATGTGAAATGAAGATACAAGAATCTTGTGATCATCTGGTGTTGCATGATACTCAAAGAATCGCTCAACTTTGAACACCCATCCGACTGGATCTGTTCCATCAAAATGTGGAAAATCAAGTTTAACCGTTTGCATATGGATTCCACCAGATGTTGTTGGCGGCGGCAGCGGACGCGATGTTGGAGATCCGGAATGCGAATCAACTTGTGGATTCAACCGGAGAGCCTGCTCAACTCGTCCGTCCATTGCCATGAACATGACAATCAATTCCGACGTCATCTCTCTCAGAGTTGTGATTTCAGCTCCCTGTTCTGATGTGGTTTTTCCTAATTGTTCAACCATGTCACTCAAATGCCTTGTACGCGTTGCTTCCGCCATCGTATCCGGCAGGTCGGACCAATGTTACGACCTCGGTTCCACACCACCTGGAAAACCGGCTTACCAAGTGGGGGTTTGCCAAGGTATATCAGCCCACATTTCAGCTTGTAAGGCTCCAATGTGAGACTAACCGTAACAACTCGAGGCCACATTTCTTGTTAGAGTAAGAGGAGGCTTCGTTGAGTTCCTCTCCATCTAGGGGAACGCCCAACAAAGCGTCTATGTCTAGAAGGCTAGGAGTAAGCATCCTAAATTGGAAGTGGAAGGTGTTGCTAGAGTGAGACCAAAAGCTCAAAGGAAGTTGTAAGAAATGATTGCTCAAGGGATATGGAAAAGTTGCATGTCGTAAGCGTCTGTTGAATGTCTAGCTCCTTTATGTGAGACCTCCAGGTTCTCTTACAAATTGGACTAACAAAGCATTAAGCTGCATGACCTAGAAACAATTGAAGGACTTCTTGAGCCAGTAATGCTTTGGAAGATATGGGTGGCCAAAAGGCTTTCGTCTTCATATAAAGGAAAGTTGGATATTGTTGAGGGTTGAAGATAGTAAGGGCCTAAAACTACTGAGGAGCCGAAAAGAGTTAGTGTACAACTGGAAACATGGGAAGTGCACAAAGGTTATGTAGTCTTTGCAAGGCAAGCTTTCAGGATCGAAGTTAGGGCATTTTCAGCCATCATGTCCGCAAGCACTAACTAGCGTACGTCTAGAGCAAAAGGAGATTCATGGCGAAAACGGTACAACTAGTTGTAATCATAGTGGCTGTGGTGATTTTTGTTGGTTCAAGAGTGATTGTAGCAGGATTTTTGAGAATAATTGTGCAACGGTTTGATTCAAGTTGGCGAATGTTATCAATCAAACGGTCATGCGGGGCAATGTTAGTTCGCAAAAAACTCTAGCCATATAGACCAGGTTCAAGAAGTTAACTTGACCAAATTAAATAAATGGAGTAACAACTAGATCAGTGTTCGCCTAGGATTTAAGCAGTTTTGTCTAAGGCTAAAATCTGTCAAGGATGAAGTAGTTTTGGAAGTTCGGCAGCTTCTCTTTTGAATTCCAATTTTTGTTCATTCGAACTCTTGTGAATTTATCCTTAAGGTTGTTTTGGTTAGTTATGAGGAGGTAGTTACACCTCCACCATAGGTACCGGG
Source organism: Hakea prostrata (assembly GCF_041222555.1). Taxonomy (NCBI): domain Eukaryota; kingdom Viridiplantae; phylum Streptophyta; class Magnoliopsida; order Proteales; family Proteaceae; genus Hakea; species Hakea prostrata. The sequence goes on from NW_028291139.1 coordinate 246,871, forward strand.
TGTAATGCATTTGAACAACACACATTCAACATGACAACATTAGACTTTATCTTTTATCTTTTAATCAGTAGGAGTAAAACTTCTTCTTAGCCATGATAGGAGGATGGTACATGTTCACCATTGAAGGAACTCAACTACCTCAGTTGCCTTTTGCCTTCTCAAAAAGTGTACCAAAGGTCCTCATACGGCACAACAAATAGGATTTCAAATAGGATTTTCATAGCTTGATTTGTCAAATTCCCTTGGGTCAATTGCAAACCTTGGCATGCAAGCAAAGCCTATCCAAAAATTTGTGTAAATAGAATGTTTGGAGAGAATCTAGCCGGAAGAATGCTTTATGAGATAAATTCCTTCAAATGCCTAAAATTTACTAGTTGCATTCAGATGGTAACCTAAATATCAACAAGATGTGCTCTATTCCATGCTCAAAGAAAAATAATAAAGACCCACACACAAAATGTCACATTCCAAACGTTAACACACAAACAGAATCCAACCATTTATTCAAGATTAAAAAGAAGTGACTTGAACATAGATGTAGGTATAACAATGAGGAAAATATGTCCCACTTTTTGAGCAACAAACAAACAGATAGGAAAAGTCTAAGACATGAAAGCTCACGCATAATCCCAATCACCACCACACGATAAAAGTTTCAACTGATGCTGTCAAGAAACAAGACAATAATCCAAAAATTGACGCACAGAAAAGGTGAAACTGCCGCAATCAATTTTCTCCCGAGTCCCTGAATGGATGAACTAACAGTAATTGTGCATGTCAGTGGTACCTCGAATAACATGTAGAACATAATCAACATGGAACTTTCTCCCTGCTATCCTTGATCAATGATCTTTCTTATTTGTACTCTGAGATTCATTCACGTCATAAAAGAGAAATATGTCAGAGATTGAAATGGAATCATTGACATTTAACTTATATGGTTGTAGTTTTACAATAGTAATATAGTGTTAAATAAAGTTTGCAAGATATTAATGATAAACTAAGCAGTGAAATTGTAACTCATTGAACAAAAGCATGATGTAAATCACAAGAGTAATGATGTAATATCGACTATGGAAATTTTGGACTAGGAGAATATCTATGGTGATCAATAGAAAAAAACCAAAATTGAAAGGTAGACCTGTTAGAACATGCTAGTGTTGCTTACTGTACAAACGTACCAGTTATGCCTTTGCAGCAGGTTGTACTGGATGATTGACGTGGATCTTCAATCCTTTTTTCTTCAGCTCTCGAGCCTCGTCATTGAGCTTCTTAACGAATGTCATGGAAGTCCAGATGAATTCCAATTCTTCAAGTGAAGTCAGTGCTTGGAGGAGTCCAGGTTGAGGCTCGCTTAATTGAGGACATTTAATGATGACCAGGCGACGAAGCTTCTGAATCGCCCCTTTCTCCAGCGTCCACGAAACAAGATTTGAGTCTTCAAATTTCAGCAACTGGAGTTGAGGAAATGAATCTTTTCCAAACACTAATGTGTCATCCCCAAAAGATGTTTGTACCAGCTTTAGAATCTGAAGATTTGGTAGCTCTCCAAACATCTCAATTACGTTAGGCTTGAGTTGTGCCTTTTTCACTGTTATCTTTGTAACAGTGCGTGGAAGTTCAACTTTCACTTCAAAGGCACATTTCTGTGCAAACTTGAGTGTCTGAAGTTGCGTAAGGTTAAACGCAGACTCCTGCTTGTCTCGGTTAAAGGTGGACTCCTGCTCGTCTCCAGAGAAACATTCATACTCGTAGAGCCCTAATTTCTTCAAATTAGGAGCCCTCTTGGAGATTTCATCATCAGAATTTACTGATATGCAAGACAGAGTCTGGAGGTTTGGAAGATAACGATCGTCTTGATCATCAATTTCATCAACATTGGGTAATCTACTTGGCCCATCTACATAGAGATGCCTCAGCTGTTTCATCATCCATATATCCTCTGGTAGATCAGGAAACTGCTGATCACCTGTTCGCAAATCAAGAGTTTGGAGATTCCAAAGTTTGAATATGGATTTGTGAACTCCAGATCTTACCTTGATGTATCTCAAATGAGATAAGTGTTGGATGGCTTCTTTGGGTAGTTTACTGAGTTCTCCCTGACCAAGATTCAGCACCCTAAGCAATGGAAACTTTTGGAGAAGTGATGCCCAGTCTTCACTGGAAACACTTCCAGCATCTTGGCTAAAGCAAGAGAAGGAGCGAACATGGCGAGAAGAGTTGCATTCTTGTGAGAGGAAATTAGAAACATATTCTTCCAATCTATCATGGATGGAAAGCCTTGATGGTTTTTTACCAATTGATTCATCAACAACCTCGGCAGACCCCTGTCTCCGCGGTGCAAGAACCTCTATGAAGTCTTCTTTCAGTGACATATCGACGCAGAATCCAGACAGCAAATCATTGAGCCGACATGATTTGGGACGACCATCTGACCTTAGCTGGATCACTCGAATCAAGTTCAGGCAAAAAAGAGCATCCAAATAGTCTTCTCCAACATCTTCCATAGTACGCTGCTGTCCAGTGGTGGTGGTGTTGCCCGCAGCCATCCACGGTAGTATCAGTCCTTCAGCTATCCATAATTGAATCAATTGCTTTACTGATATCTCTGTGTCTCGGTAAAAGACACTTAGATAAAGAAAGTAGGGCTTCAGGTACTGGGGTATTTCGTGGTAACACGCACTCAGGAATCGGTCCGGAGTGTCTGTATCTTTGGACGTGAAAAATCTTTTCTCAAGTCGAGCCACCATATGGGCCCATGTGAAACTGTTCTTTTCACCGCCTTTTAAAATACTAGCCATTAGCCGTATTCTAGGTTCAGTTGCTTCACCTGAGCAAGTCTCACAACTGTTCACCATTCTTTCTGCTACATCATAGGGTACACTGTTCCGTTTTTCTCCGGACATTAACTCCTGGAAGAAATACCTATTGCCGCTGCTTACATATTTTTTGAAACAATCATATGCTCGATATTCGTTGTGAGTTGATGAATAAAGAGATCCATGACGAGCATTTTTTAACGACAATGGCAATTCAGAAATCTCATTGCAAATTAAAATTATTCGGCTTGTCGTCTTTTTTTGGGGGAAAGCATCTTTTAATTTATCCCACCAATCGTGGCAATTCTGTGCATCATCCAGCACTAATAGGAACCTACGAGCGCTCAATTGCGCAAAAAGTTTTTGTTTCAATTGTGATTCATCCATATGATAGATCTCGTCGTGGAGATCAACCATGAATTGCAGTAGGATTCTTAGAAGCAAGTTTCTCAGGCTATACCTATTTTGGACTGACACCCACCCACGGGATGTATAATAATATTGAACAAAATCATCATTATAAACTTGCCTAGCCAAAGTAGTTTTACCTGATGCTGTATCTCCTACGACTGCAATGACATGGAGATCAGATCGTTTTTGTTGTCCCCCAAAAAGCAAACGATCCACCAAATTTTCTTTTTCAAAGGATGACTTAGGCACTCGATCATAAACCCTTGATGGTGGCAAACTTTGCTTCAAAGTTCTTTCAGCTTTCTCTCGTGTGCTTTCGTGCTCGAATCTGATGGATGTGTTGCGACCGCCAGCTGCAGAGTGGTTGTTGATCCTGTCTATAGCTCCCTCTATACCCTTCTGGAGCTTCTCTGTTATGAGGGCAAGTGGCTTGGTGCCGCTGCTGCTGCTCCAGCTTCTGACGATCAAATTACTAAAATATGTCTCAACAACCTCTTCTGCTTCGTGACCTAATTCATTTATTTCTTCAACCAAAGCCCTCCTCCAGTGGTGTTCATCTTCATAAGCTTCCTCTGCATCAAGAAGAGCTAAATTGCACTTGCGAAGCAGAGTGTTCCAACTGTCGGCAACAGTTTTTTCGACGGGTTCTCCTTCAACAGCTAATTCATTTAGTTCGTCAGTCAGAAGAAACCTCCCCTTGATTAGGAACCCGAGCATGATTTCGAACATGTTGTAAAGCCAGCGAACATGATCCTCTACGTCAGGTGGAAATAGTATAGGAAGGTTAGTTACTGGTGGAAGAAACTGTTTTAAGTGATGCAAGAGGACCATAACACTGATCTCCGCCATTCTAAGCTGATACCTCTGTTACCGACCCTCCTTGATGAAGGTCTGCAATCTGGATAGATTTGAGAGGAGGCAGTAGAGAGCATAAACATAAATAAGCTATCCGGGCAAATGCACATGGGATGTATTTGAATTTATAAATCATTTGACAATTGATTGCCAATAAAAAATGTTACCGTAAATCCAAGTTGCAATTTCTTGTCCCTCCTTGTTGGTTCCCAAAAGACTAGCAATCATAACCCAGTTTTATAATGGACTTTGCATGAGAACCAATTCTATGTTCGCCTAGGTTAATGGCGTAGTGAAAAGCTGAATAGTTGGGTCAGATATGAAATTTTTTTTTTTTTTTGGATGAATAAAGAATTAAATTAAATCAACAACACGCTTACAACATAGCGGAAAAAAAAAAACAAAATTACATAGAGCTAAAAACCAAAATAGTAGGACCCAAAAAGGACCGGCCGAACAGGGCCAAAAGAGACTAGAAAGTGAATTATTTCTTGTTCTTTTTTTTTTTTTTATCTTATAAGACTTGACATCGACTAAGAAGTCATCACCATATGGATTGAAACCCTTAGCAGAACGAAAACTTCTCCTGCACTCGGCACAATGAGGATCCTAAACGAACTCGGAAGGGGTTGAATCCCGAGCGGAGCTTGGGGAGATGGGCTTAGGTCCAAGCGCTATAGGGCCCAATAAGGAGAGATTTGGTGAGATCAAAGGGGAAGGAGGATTGAAGGGAAAAGGCCCATGGGCCATGGATTTTAATCGAGGAGTAATAGGGAGGGGCAAACTGGTTAGAGAGGAATTAAAAGGGGAATTGGGGAAAGCATTATTCACTTATTGGGAGTAGATCGTCGAAATAGGAGAGAGAGGCGAAGATGTGGAGGCAACAGCTTCATCAGAAGGGATTTTATGGAAGGGGAAGGGAGCAGGGTAGAGGGCCGACTTCGCTTGAAGGTTTCCGAAAGTGGAAGGATGGACCTCAACAACTGTGGAAGGGTCAGGCCTACAGGATTCGATAGAGGCAGCAGGGAATACGGCACTAGTTTGAATGTTGAGATCTGCAGAGGGTCGTTCAACAAGGGGAAGTGTGCAAGGAGCAATCACTGTACAAGTAGGTTTAGGACGGGTTTCTCCTCTCTGGTAGGTGTGAAATCCAGCCCTAACCTTAATCGGAAAACCCTGTTGTTTGTAGGTTTGAAGACCCGAAGTGAAGGAAGAAGTCAACTATGGGCCATATCAATGTGGAAGACATGGTGTTTGACCCAGAACCCATGGAAATTGATGATGGTGTTCCATACTTGGAAATTTGGCAAGATTGGAAATGAAACTGCAGCTTGGTGAAGAAGAATTTAGTTGATGGACCTAAAGCCTAGTTGGACATGGTTTGAAGGCATTCATCTATGCTAGATGAGTCATATGTTGAGTTGGGAGAAGCCGATTGGAATTGGAGGAAGGTTGGGCCTTGAAGTCCTTGAGTAAGGTTGCTGACAACTTTAGTAAGATCCTCTTATTAGGGTTTTGATACTCTATTTAATAGGACTTCGTGTTTCTTAGCCTCTTTTGTTTCTAAAGCCCCTAGAGAATGTGGAGAACCCCTCTCAAAGCCTCTCTTGGTGTTGTGGAAGACCTACTTGCAAATTTGCAAGCTTTTCATCTTTTGTTCATCATTAAGGTTAGTAATCTCTTAACTTGCTATTGAATTTACTTTTTCCATGATCTAATCTCCTTACTATGATTATGAAGAAAGTATTGCATCCTTGCAAACACCTCTTCTACAATCTCCAAAGTTGAGAATGAATCTCCATTCATTCCAATGAGGCTATGATCTCCATGTTTGATTTTTAGAAGAGATCATAGTATTCTTCATGAAAGCATGATTTAATCTTATTGTTTTGGATTTTCCAACATGATAGATCCATTCTCATGTTAGTTCTTATCTCTGATCTATTGCTAATATTCATCTAGAGTGAATCCTTGTTCTCTCTAGTTTCTCTTTCGAATACATGGTTTGCTTTCATTGAAAACCATGCTTTTGATCAAATTAGTAACTATTGTTTTTGATCATCTAATCTATGCTAGTTACTCTTAGATTACTGTTCCTAATGTTCCTTAGAATTTTTAGAGTGTTTTGAATCTTGGAAGATAAGTTTCAGATCAAAATTATGAATTTTGCTGCGCACTGTTCACTTGGTCAACTGGATGAATCGACCAAGCAGGTTGCCAAGGCTGATAGTAGCTTGTTTCTTCGTCCGATTTGATCCGTTTGACCTCTAATCTTCTAGGGCTTTTTCCTAATGATGTACTTATGATTGTTTAGGGTTTGTTAGCTAACCTTGGGCCTATTCTATTTAACCTTTGGATTTTCTTCGAATCTATTTAAGGTAAGGACAGTTGTTCCATATTAACCTAGATTGCGTGAATCTTAGTTTCTAATTTTGGAATCTCATGGATTTTCTACTGTTATTGCATTTTCTTATTATGGTATTACTGCTGCAAGTACCTTGATTATAGTAGGTCTTATTCATGTGATTTTCTTATTCAATTGATCATGTATGAATACTTATTCTTTTATATGTTGGAATATCAGTTGTGTATGATATGACTGAATTGGGAATGTGATTGTTTATGTATGATTCGGGATTGGGGAATGTCCTTTTGACGTTTCTGTCCTTGAACATCAATGGAAGTGGTATGGGACATTTCCTATGGTGCCCTTTGACTCTTTCGCGGATAGTTGGTTGCCATACCTAGGGCTTCTCTAGCGGTGTTTGGTTAGGATGTTCCTATTATATCAGACTCGATTCAAAAGGGTATTGAGACCGAGTAACCCGTGGCAGCAATGTGAGTTTGTGGGTGCTCAAGACCAGTAACCAACCCATGAGAGGACATGGACTCATGGACATGGATCACATTGTGAGGGGCCATTCATTGGTAGGGTTGCATTTAGTAGACTTGGGCTTATGGGCGCTCAAGACCGGTTACCAACAAGTGAGAGGACATGAGAGCTTCCCGTTTACTATTTGTGGATGACCAATAGGGTTGATGAGTCTATTGTCCGAGTTGGTTGTAGCCATAGGATACGCTGACTCTAGTGAAAAGGACACAAGAAATGATCCCGAGAGGGGAGGAATGGAAGTATCTGACTCTGAGTTGATATAACTAAGTAGATGACTTGCATTGGGCTAGGCTTGACCTTGACATGCGCCAATACTCAGACCAAATGGTGGCGTGAGAGAGTGGTGACCTAAACCCCAGTCATGGTGTCACGCCCTCCCAGCCGGTACCCTATCTGGCATACCCGAGAGTGTGATCCACAGCCCGAAGATCAGGTATCGAGTGATCAACCTCCCACATAAACAATAACATAATCATGAACAACCATAACAAGAGTGCGGAAGATAAATCATAGATCCAATAATGAATGAATGAATCATAAACGAATCGGAATAATAGATATAATCAGAGTGTCAAACAGATAAGTAAAGTGAAGCAAAAATCCCACTTTACAACCAGCGGAAAAGTAGCTCGAAAGAATAAACTAGATAAAAGCTAATCCCAGTAGCAAGTACATTGGGTAACTAAATTATTCTCCACTTTGTAGACGACATCCTTGTAGGTATAGATCTCATAAATGGCACAAGGACGCTTCCACTCAATGGTCGGACTAAGCATCGTACGGAGCATAACCACCCGCGGGATCTTCAGAGTAATTGTGGTAACCGCAATCACCTTCCTGGAGATATGTCTCTTCGCCTTGCGCTTCCTCATAGGGACCGTCATAGTACTCAGACTGCGGGATAGTCTAACAACATTGTACAATAAAGGAATGAGTTTCAAAGAAACTCGGTAAAGCGATTAAAATCCATAATAACATAAATGGCAGGATTCCGGAACAATCATAAATGCAATATGATATGAGACAAACAATGAATGAATGAATCTAACTCTAAGTATCTTTGGTCTCTATTGGCGAGACATGCTTTAAGTCATAGCACCGTACTTCTTTAGGAAAGTCCACTCACATCCTCAACCATTTAAGATATCTTGGATTCTCTCACGGATCATTTCACCGGTCTTGAGCAGCCGATTGGTAATGGGTCCTTCATCCCTCGGGACAAACCTTGGCGGGGGGTTAAGTCAACACACTCTCTCACAACCATTTGGTATAAGTCTGGCGCATGTCGGGGTAATACCTAGCCAAATGCAAGTCTTCTACTTGGTTACATCAAGTCGGGATCCGGATACTTCCATTCCTCGTCCACGACGATCCTTTCCGGTATCCTTCACACTAGAGTCGGCGTATCCTATGGCACCGACCAACTCGGACTACGGACTCATCAACCCTATTGGTTATCCACATATGGTAAACGGGAAGCTCTCACGTCCTCTCACGGGTTGGTTACCGGTCTTAAGCGCCCGTGAGCCCAAGTCTAACCATATGCAACCCTACCAATACATGGCCCCCACAATGTGATTCCTGTCCTCTCACGGGTTGGTTACCGGTCTTGAGCGCCCATGAATCCCCATTGCTACCACGGGTCGTTCGGTCTCAATACCCCTCCGATTAGGGTCTGACATAACAGGACAGCCTAGCCAAACACTACTAGACAATCCTATATATGTCATCCAACGGTTTAGGAAGGTGTCCGGAGGGCATCTCCGGAAACATCCCATAATATTCCCGTAGTAGTCCAAGGACAGAAGTGTCAAAAGGACACCTCTCCTTTCCAAACCATACGTAAGCATACACATGCATCAATTCATATCATCACATATATGGTAACTACATATATGGAAAGAAATCAGTATAACAATCACTTGTATAACATTGGTAAGTAAATCATACATGAATCAATTCAATATGAATAAGTAATGCTACTGTAATCAAAGTTATGCAACAGTAGAATATCATTGTAAGAATCTAATTTAGGAAACATATTAATGATATTCAAATATAGAAACTAGATTCATGCTATCTATGTAATTAAGGAAATAACCATCCTTACCTTTTATAACTCGCAAAGAATCCAAAGAAATCAAGTAAGATCTTGGCAAACTTGAGAAGAAGGTCCTAAACAAGTATATACAACATATTAGGAAAGATCCCTAACAGAATATATATCAAAACATCCGAAACAGACCAATTCTGGAGTTCTTTGTACTCATTGGTGAGGGATTGGGAGGGCACGACCAAGAAAGGAGGAGAGAAAAGGTTGAGATAGAAATAATTTGATGGTTCAAAAGGGACTAATCAAGGGGAGACTACATCGTAGTATTCTAACATATAGGGGACAAAACACTAATCAAATCAAGGTATCAAGATCCAAATTAGGAAACAAAAGTTACCATAAATAAATCAAACATGGATCTGATGAATTTGAAATAGAAAAAAAGACAAGAACTATAGGAGGATGGATCATGCTTTGGTAATGAAAAATGAAAAATGCATAGGCTCATGGAATAAGGCAGAAGATAAACTAAATAAGAAATAAAAACCAATAGACAAGATCAGAAGAAACATAGAAGGTAGAAGAGAAAACTAGAATTCTATGGATTATGGATCATAGAAAGAAAAACAACCATTAACCACTAAAGACAATGAAAGAAGATCAAAGAGAGAAGATTAGGAAAAAAGATAAACATGGTTGATCAGAATCCTTCAAAAGCGAATGACATGGAAGATATTGTCTAGAAATCTAGGATGATCAGAGAACATGTAGAGATGTTAAAGAGGATGGCATCTTTATGTCTCAACTCAAAAAGGAAAGAAAAAAAAGATGAGGAGAAGAAGAGAGAGAGACATACGATGCAAAAAGAAGAGTGGAAGAAAGAAAAAAGGATGCAAGAGAGATGACGAGGCTGGGCGAGGGTGGAGGCAGAAATAGAAGTGGACGAGGTAGACTAAATAGAGCAAGAATCAACCTAATGCAAAGACAGACACATTGGTGAGTGGATTGGGAGGGAGACAATCGGAAATGAAAGGAAAAGGAATTGAAGGGGATCAAATCAAACCTAGAGGGGTTGTACACAAGTCAAGTGACTACAGTAGGTAGAAATGCCTAAACCAAGATAGAGAGCACCCAAGTCACAACAAAGATCTCATCGGAGCCAAAAAGAACCTCATCATCAACCTCAGGATCAAAGGACACAAGTCGGGATGGCCCAAAGCGACTCTACTACTGGGTCAGGACCTACAAATAAAAGGTTTGGGTCAAGGTTAGGGGCTGGGTTTAATTCCCCCCTTAAAGAAATTGTCGAAATTGAAAGTGTACGTGCTCCAAAGAGGTAAGGAAACTTCTCCTCATGTCTTCTTCCTTCTCCCAAGAAGCTCTGGGGTATGGTTCTACGAATCTCACCAAAGGAATGGGGATGAGGGCCTCTATCGAGATTCGCCGGTTCTTCATCATAGGTCAAATCGCACTAAGTCCTGGGGGAAAATGTGCGGATTTATGATTGGAGCATGAAATATGAAACACATTGTGACACAGAAGAGACGGAGGTAATGCTAATCGAAGAAGGGTCCAACCTTCCAAAATCTGAAAGGTCCAATGAGAGGGCTAAGCTTTCCCAACATGAACTATCACACCCTTCATTGGTGAGACCTAGAAAGACTTCTCTCCAACGAAATCCAAACGGTCCTCTCTTATAGATAAGATGCGAAGAGACTAATCCTTTCTCTTATCATATCTACCATAGCACTGAGCCAATCATCGGGACCTAAGACTTCTAGCGAGCAGACAAAGGTGTCCTACAAGTACTACCATACAAAGCCTGAATGGAGCCATGCCTATTGTTGCTGATAAGTTGTATAGGCAAACCAACCAAAGCTAGGTGTTCATCCCAATTTCCACCCATATCCACCACACAAGATCGAGCATGCTCCAATGGAATTGTCGCTCGGATTGTCCATCGGGTGGATGATGAGGTACTCAAGTTCAATTGGGTTCCCAAGGCCTCGAAACTATTCCAAAACCTGAGGTGAACCTAGGATCACGATCGAGACAATACCAATGGCACACCATGAGACGAACACATATCCACATAAAGGGCAGCTTATCCAAAGTATGAGTGATCTTCATAGGAATGAAATGGGTGATTTGGTCAACCTACAACAATCACCCACAGGTGTCATTGCCTTACTTGTCCGAGGCAAGCTAGTCACAAAGTCATGGAGATATCTTCCCACTTCCAACTAGGAATAGGAAGGGGTTGAAGTAATCCAGATGGAGGTTGTGAACGGCAAAGGCAAGTCTCACACGGCAACAAAACACAACATGAAACCAATCCACCAAAAATGTTCTAAGTCTTGTACATCTTGGTGCTCCGGGACGAGAAAGACGACCGGTGTGCTTCCTTCAATATTTCATTCTAACTCCTCGTTTGAGGCACACACAGTCTTCTCTAAACAACAAAGCACCATCCATGGATATACCAAAGTGGGGTCGACTGAGATTGAAGAAATCTTCTCAACTTTGGTCAAAAACTCGATCGAATCAGAGCAACAATCTTATCTCTAAGACCAGATCTTGCCGTCATGGCGGAAAGAATAAAATCAGAATTCTCGGGACGATTTCCAAACCAAAACTCTCAAAGAAGACACAATGGTAAATCAAAGCATAAATCCAAAGTCTTGGTTCTTCCTACTAAGAGCATGGCAACAACATTTGCTTCCCAGGATGATTGAATATCACAATCATAATCGGAGATGAGTTCCAACCATCTCCTTTGTCTCATGTTCAACTCCTTTTGGGTAAAGAAATATTTCAAACTCTTATGATCCGTGAAAATGGCAATCTTCTCACCGTAAAGATAATGTCTCCAAATCTTCAAAGCAAAGACAAGGGGCAAGTTCTAGATCGTGAGTGGGGTAATTCGCTCATAATTAATGCGAGAAGCATAGGCTACGACCTTGCCATGTTGCATCGAACAACCCAAACCAATCTTTGACGATCGGTATAAAGTCATACCACGGAACTATGGGTATAGTCAAAACCGGGGCACTTGTCAATCTATCTTTCAACTCTTGAAAATTCTTCTCACAAGGGGGACCAAACAAACTTCTCTTCTTCGGTCAACTTAGTCATAGGAGCAGCCAAGAGAAAAATTCTCAATAAACTGGTAGTAACCCCGCCAATCCAAGAAAACTTCTTATTTCCGTTTGACTCGGTCTCTCCCAATCAGCCACAGCTTGGACCTCAGGATGACAGAATACCTCGGCTGAAACTACATGACCAAGGAAAACCACTCTCTTAAGCCGGAAATCACACTTGCTAAACTTAGCAAACAACTCTTTTCTCGCAACCTTTGCAAAGTGAAACTTAGATGACTGCATGCTCTTCTTCGCTCTTGAATAGATCAAGATGTCATCAATGAAAACAATCACAAACTTATCAAGCACATCATGAAATACTCGGTTCATGAGGTCCATGAACACCGCAGGAGCATTGGTCAATCCGAAGGGCATGACTCTAAACTCATAGTGACCATACCGCGTCCGGAAAGATGTCTTGAAGATATCACTAGACTTCACTTTCAATTGGTGATATCCGGACCTTAAGTCAATCTGAGAACACAATGCACCCTTCAACCGATCGAAGAGATCATCGATTACGGGCAGCGGATATCTATTCTTGATAGTCAACTTATTCAACTCACGGTAGTCGATGCACAAGCGCATACTACCGTCTTTCTTCTTGACGAACAAGACCGGAGCTCCCCAAGGTGACACACTAGGCGTAGAAACCTCTATCAATGAGCTCATTCAACTGATTTTGCAACTCTTTCAACTCGGAGGAGCCATCCTATACGGAGCTTTAGATACCGGAGCGGCACCGGGGACGAGATCAATAGAGAATTCGACATCTCCGTGGGAGGCACTCGATAGATCATCGGGAAGACATCAACAAAGTCGAGACAACTCGACTTCATCGACTCTTTTCTCCACTATACCCTTGCCTCAGATGAAGCATCATCCACTAGGGCATAGACTTGCATCGGTCGAGACAGCACCTTCTTACAAACCCTTCTCTTTTCTCCTTGAAATTCAAAGACGGACTTCCACAAATATGGAACTGAATCTTCTTTGAGGAACAAAGGAACACGGCTTTGTGGGCTGTCAACCAATCAATTCCCAAAATAACATTGAAGTCCTTCATGTCAAGAATCACAAAATTGGCTTCCAAGTTCTTCTCACCAATCAACACAGGACATTTAGATAACCCCTTATCTAGTTTCACAACAGGACCAGTAGGTGTACTAATCAATAAACAACTAGACAACTTCTCGGGGATTAGGTTAGTCTTCTTGATGAATGCGAGATGACATGAACGAATGAGATGCACCCGTATCAAATAAGACAAATGCAGAAATAGAAGCGACTAACAATGTACACTGTAATCACATCATGGCTTGGATCCTGCTCGATCGGAAATACTGAAAACTCTACCGGAGGGAGGAGCGTGAGCACTCTTCACCACTGGGGGGGCAGGCTGGGCGGCCGCCCGGACGAGCACGAGCAAAATGACCAGCTTGCTTGCGGTAGAAGCAAACAGATTCTTGGATCCAACGAGGGTGGCTGCAACAGAGGGCTTCGAACAAAGGCCTTGCACTCGCACTTGCACTTGCACTTGCATTTGCTGGTGGTCGGTTTCCGCCATCTTGTTTAAACGGCGGGACTCTGAAAACCCGTGTTCCGACCTACACTCTTAGCACGAAAGGTAGGAGTGGGGTAGGGTGTAGGTCTCACATAACGACGGTCATTGCGATCCACCAAACCAGAATTCCTTGACGCCAAGGCTTTTGCACACGAGCACTTTCCTTCTCTGTTTCTTCCAACTTCTTGAGTTACTGCACCACTTGAGCATAGCTCACTATAGGCTGGACTGTGAGATAAGCTTTAATGGCGGGCGCGGTCCTTTGAAGAACTTCTTTGCTTTGGCGAGGTCTTCCTTCAAAGAATCGGAGCAAAGAAATGAAGCTCCTCGAACTTCGTTGGTACTCCAACACAGACAAAGTTCCTTGAGTAGAATCATAAACTCAGCTTCCTTTGCATCCTTCACCGCCTCGGGAAAGTAGTTCATACAAAAAGCCTCTTTGAATAACTCCCAAGTTACAACTCCGAGAAAAAAAAGAAGGAAAAAGAGGAAAGAAAAAAAGAGAGCAGGGAAAGAAAAAGAGAGAAACAAGGGGCCGAACGAAAGGAGAAGAAAACTCCCAAGAGAGGAGAAACAAGAGGAACAAGCACAGCGGCAAGAGTCAGAAACCCACAACAGGGAGAGGGGGATCATAGCAGAAGGAAAGAAACTCAACATGGGGAGGACTAGAGTAGATCGCAGGAACCACCTCGAGGACCACCACCGAGGTATACCACCTCCAGACCCGGATACCACGCCCACGAGAACAAAAAGGATCATCAAAATAGAATGAAGACAACATAAACACAAGCCAAAGATGAAAAAAATCATGCAAATAACCATATAGTCATCAAACAATAAAAGGAAAAACACATAAAAATAACAGAAAGAGGCAGGACCATGGGAGTGGGGGAGGACCAGACAAGGACAAGAAGAGAAGAAAAGCATTATAAGCCCATCCACACAACACAACTCTCCAAAGGGAGAGAGCTCGGAAAATATCCAAGAGTTCCACAAGTGTCTGAGGGATTAGGAACAAGACACACAACACACCATCTCACAAACAAGGAAATCTCTCATTCTTCTTCCATTTCATCTCTCATGCGCATCAATAAAACCAGCACTGTATCCAAGCTAGAAATCAGAGGAATGAGAAACATATCCAGGTAAACACAATGAAGAAGACAACAAGTAACACATTGGGCTCATCGAAGGTTTATAGAAAGATAAGAAAAAGAAAGAAAAGAGATCAAAGCACATGCTCAAGATGACATGTAGATAGGTCCAACAATGATAACCAATCAACTTCAAAAATCCAAGACAAATGCAAAACCAAAGGAAGCAAAGTGAGATTCATCAAAACAACAAAGAATGAAATCCAAGTATGGAAGTAGTATGAAACAAATCCCCAAAGAAAGAAAAAAGAAAAAGGAAAGAAATAGCACAAGGAAATGTCTCGCCAGGAACAAGAGGGAGGACGAGGAGGAGGAGAGGGAGGGCACGAGGTGCCTTAGGGGGAGGCCGGCAGCGAGAGGAGGAGGAGGGAAGAACACGAGGAGAGGCCAAGCAGAACACGAGATGGACTCAACGAGGAGCCAGGAGCAGAGGGAACAGGGGACCACCCACAGGAGGGAACCGGAGCTAGGAGGTTGTCTAGAACCTACACACGAGGAGGCCGGGGCGGGACATCCAGAGGGGAGGGGCCGGAGGAGCTCTCTACCGGACAGGAGATCGAGCCACACCCACGGCGGGGGGGAAGGAGGACAGGAAGAGAGGGGCGGAGAAGAGAGGGAAGCGGAGCACACCGGACCGGGAGGAGAGGAGAGGATTATCGGCACAAGGGGAAACAAGAGGACATCACCACGGGCACGGATGGAGGCCGGTCAACCGCATCTACATGGGGAGAGATCTCACATCATAGCGGTCAGGGACTAGGGGCAGCATGCGGAACCGCTATGGGAGGCTGACTTGATCTGGGCATGGGGGAGTGAGGATACTCCGATGGACACAGATCACGGGGATACCCCATGGGACTCGGACCAGAGGAGAGACTACATCGGAGAGAGATCCGGCCAGAGGGGAGGAGATGATGAATCGGAGGATGAGGATCGGGGACGGAGGATGGAGGAGAGGATACGGGATAGTGATGATCAGGCCGGAGATGAAGATAGGAGGCGAGCGGCATCACGAGTTCCTCATCACACTGAGGGGGGCCCTTCACAGCGGTCCGGAGACCAGATCTTGGGCAAGATGAGATCGATGACTTCCATGCTAGAGAGGATGGAGGGGACAGAGCAGATGACGAGAGGATGGAGTCACGACAGGATAGGATAGAGCATCGGGGACTGAGCGAGAGGAGTGAGCAAAGAGATCGAGTAGATCACCAGATAGAGACCTAGGATTTTCCATTTATGCATTGGATGTAATCATTGTAAAAACTTGAAATTAATGAAGTTCATTTTGTTCTCTTTAATTATTGTATGTTATGCACTTTTATTTTCCTGCATTAGTGACATTTGTTAAGTATAATTATGGTATGTTACGAAATGGATGCCTCAAAGTTCAAGTCCTAATGGTGTTCTATTATTCACTCTAAGAGTAGAAGAGTCATAGATCAATGACTGGGAATGTTATTGTTGTCTTTTGTGGTTAGGATCTCCTCGAACCTTGGGCTGAAAAATCAGCCCTCCCAGGGACCCTATGCATACCCGAGAGTGTGATCCACGCCCGAAGATCAGGTATCGAGTGATCAACCTCCCACATAAACAATAACATAATCATGAACAACCATAACAAGAGTGCGGAAGATAAATCATAGATCCAATAAGAAAGAATGAATCATAAACGAATGGAATAATAGATATAATCGAGTGTCAAACGAGATAAGTAAAGGAAGCAAAAATCCCACTTACAACAGGGAAAAGTAGCTCGAAAGAATAAACTAGATAAAAGCTAATCCCAGAGCAAGTACATTGGGTAACTAAATTATCTCCACTTGTAGACGACATCCTTGTAGGTATAGATCTCATAAATGGCACAAGGACGCTTCCACTCAATGGCGGACTAAGCATGAGGAGCATAACCACGGGATCTTGAGAATTGTGGTAACCGCAATCACCTCGGAGATATGTCTCTTGCCTTGGCTCCTCATAGGGACCGCATAGTACGACTGGGGATAGTCTAACAACATTGTACAATAAAGGAATGAGTTTCAAAGAAACTCGGAAGGCGATAAAATCCATAATAACATAAATGGCAGATTCAGAACAATCATAAATGCAATATGATATGAGACAAACAATGAATGAATGAATCTAACTCTAAGTATGCGGTCTCTATGGAGACATGCTTTAAGTCATAGCACCGTACTTCTTTAGGAAAGTCCACTCACATCCTCAACCATTTAAGATATCTTGGATTCTCTCACGGATCATTTCACCGGTCTTGAGCAGCCGATTGGTAATGGGTCCTTCATCCCTCAGGACAAACCTTGGCAGGGGGTTAAGTCAACACACTCTCTCACAACCATTTGGTATAAGTCGGCGCATGTCGGGGTAATACCTAGCCAAATGCAAGTCTTCTACTTGGTTACATCAAGTCAGATCGGATACTTCATTCCTCGTCGACGATCCTTTCCGGTATCCTTCACACTAGAGTCGGCGTATCCATGGCACCGACCAACTGGACTACGGACTCATCAACCCTATTGGTTATCCACATATGGTAAAGGGAAGCTCTCACGTCCTCTCACGGGTTGGTTACCGGTCTTAAGCGCCCGTGAGCCCAAGTCTAACCATATGCAACCCTACCAATACATGGCCCCCACAATGTGATTCCTGTCCTCTCACGGGTTGGTTACCGGTCTTGAGCGCCCATGAATCCCCATTGCTACCACGGGTCGTTCGGTCTCAATACCCCTCCGATTAGGGTCTCGACATAACAGGACATCCTAGCCAAACACTACTAGACAATCCTATATATGTCATCCAACGGTTTAGGAAGGTGTCCAGAGGGCATCTCCGGAAACATCCCATAATATTCCCGTAGTAGTCCAAGGACAGAAGTGTCAAAAGGACACCTCTCCTTTCCAAACCATACGTAAGCATACACATGCATCAATTCATATCATCACATATATGGTAACTACATATATGGAAAGAAATCAGTATAACAATCACTTGTATAACATTGGTAAGTAAATCATACATGAATCAATTCAATATGAATAAGTAATGCTACTGTAATCAAAGTTATGCAACAGTAGAATATCATTGTAAGAATCTAATTTAGGAAACATATTAATGATATTCAAATATAGAAACTAGATTCATGCTATCTATGTAATTAAGGAAATAACCATCCTTACCTTTTATAACTCGCAAAGAATCCAAAGAAATCAAGTAAGATCTTGGCAAACTTGAGAAGAAGGTCCTAAACAAGTATATACAACATATTAGGAAAGATCCCTAACAGAATATATATCAAAACATCCGAAAGCAGAGACCAATCTGGAGTTGCTGTACTCATTGGTCGAGTGGATTGGTCGAGTGGTCCAGTCGACCAAACAGTCGACCAATGCAGACAGTAGCTTAGAAAATCAGAGTTTTGAGATATGAAATCCGAATTTGATGGTTCAAAAGGGTACTAATCAAGGGGTAGACTACATCAGTAGTATTCTAACATATAGGGGACCTCAAAACACTAATCAAATCAAGGTATCAAGATCCAAATTAGGAAACAAAAGTTACCATAAATAAATCAAACATGGATCTTGATGAATTTTGAAATAGAAAACAAAGACAAGAACTATAGGAGGATGGATCATTGCTTTTGGTAATGAAAACATGAAAACATGCATAGGTCTTCATGGAATAAGGCTTAGAAGCATAAATCTAAATAAGGAAATAAAACCTACCATATATGTACTATCATGCATCATGAAGAACACATAGTAAGGTAGAAGAGAACAACTAGAATTCTATGGATTATGGATCATAGAAAGAAAACACAACCATTAACCACTAACATGATCAATGAAAGAAGATCCAAAGAGATCGAGAATTCGATTAGGAAATTAACAGAGATTAAATCATGGTTTGATCATGAATCCTTCAAAAGCTTGCAATGATCATGGTTAAGATCATTGTTCTAGCCTTAAATCCTTAGGATGATCATGAGAACATGTTCAGAGATGTTTGCAACAGAGGATGCAGCATCTCTTCTACTGTCTCAACTCAAAAAGGAAAGAAAAACAAAGATGTAGGAGAAGAAGAGAGAGTAGACATACCTTTTGATGCAAAAAGAAGAGTTCCGACGAAGATCCGCCAAGAAAACTCCAAGGATGCAAGAGAGATGACTTGCAGAGGTCTTTGGTCCAGAGGGTTTGGAGGCAGCAAATACGAAGTGGACTCGAGGTTAGACTTAAATAGAGCAAGAATCAACCAATTGCCAAAGACAACCCATGGTGAGTGGATTGGCGGCGACGACCAATGGGACCAATGCGACAAAAGGCCAAAACAGGGAATTGAAGGCCCGGATCAAATCCAAACCTAGAGGGGTTTTGTACACAAGTCAAGTGACTTACCTAGTAGGTAGAAATGCCTTCAAACCAAGATAGAGAGCACTCCAAGTCCATCAACTAATTAGATCTCATCAGGATTCTGGTTCCATAAATAGAACCTCATCATCAACCTTCATGGATTCAAAGCCAGACACCAAGTCCTCTACTGGGATGGCCCAAAGCTGACTTCTTACTTTACTTCGGGTCATCGGACCTACAAATAACAAGGTTTCCGGGTCAAGGTTAGGGCTGGGTTTCACACATGGATTGTCTAAGAAGGATGCAGGACCCATTACCAACTAGAGAACCCAAGATACCTAGATGGTTGAGGGAGGGTGACTTGGACCCTACCCAGAGGAGTATTGTGCTATGACTTAATGACTTAAAGCATGTCTACCAATAGAGACAAGCATACATAGGGTTAGAGTCATACATGCATCGTTTGTCTCATATCATCTTGCATCATGTTTTGTTATGTTATCATGTTTTACTACGTTTCTATAGAATAACTTGCCTTGCTGAGTTCTTTTGAACTCACTCCTTTTTGCAAACATCTTTGTTAGACTATGCTGTAGGTACTAACGATTATGAAGGACAAAACTATGCAGCGCAACTGGATGATGCATACTACTCTCAAAGTGGTGGCTACGGTGACTACGAAAGTGAAGAACTCATGGGTGTAGACGTATTGCATCAGGATTAGTAGTACCCATGTGCTTGTTACGCACTACCTAGATTCTGAGACTTATACTTTTAAGAGTTGTATTTATAAAGTAGAAGAGACCTTAGTTTAGTTTGATTACTTATTTTCTTTTCCTTTCTTTTCGGAATTGGTTGTAATCTTCTTTTTGACTTTCGATCTACTTTTCCGCTGTGGTTGTGGAGTGATTTTTCGCACACTTTACATGTGATTATTCTATTTGATTATCGTTTTGGTATCATTTTTTCCTCACTCTGATTATATTTTTATTCTTCCTATCTTATCTTGATCTCTTTGATAATGTGGTTTAACATTTGATTTAGTCTTCTTGTTCATGATTATGTTATTGTAAATGTGGGAGCATGATTTCCTCGAATACTGGATCTTTGGGGCTGTGGATCACACACTCGGGTATGCCAAGTAGGGTACCGGCTGGGTGGATGTGACAAAGTTGTATGATAGCCCACAGTTCAAGGAAATCCTAACCACAGGAAAAAATAATGGAATATTCTTGAGTCATAGATCGAAAATGACTCAGGTATTCTTAGAAGTGAATAATAGAACACTTGGATTATAAACTTAATTAATGAAGCATAACATGTTTGTTGAATAATGCACAATAATTATGATTTAACAAACATCACTCAATGCAATAAAAGAAATGCATAATACACAATAAGAAAGTGAAACAATAGTGAACTTCATTAATATTAGGAATTTTTTACAAGAGTTACATCTAATAAGCATAAAAGAAAATCCTAGTACAATCTATCTAGGAGACCGTCTTTGATCTCTAAGTGTCCTTACATCATTTACAATCTGAGTGAGCTAAGACTCCATCCGCTCATGTCTCGACTATATCTAGTCCTGTCTCGACTCCATCCTCTCATACATATTGTGCATCTGCTCTTGTTTGACCTCCATCCTCTCTAGAATGGAAGTCATGGAAAGCATCTGAGCATACAAGTTTGGTGTCTCAGGAGCTATGTTTGAAGGACCTCCGATCTCAAAATGTGATGATGTGGGGATCTCATGATGCTTTGGATTAGCCTCACGCATCTCTGTGTCATCTCCTACCTAGTCATCAGTATCTAGACCAGCATCCTCACCACCACCATCCGACTCATTATCCCCATCCTCTGAGTCATCATCATCCTCACCCTTAGATCTCATAGCATGGCTAAGCTGCATCTAACTAATAGTCCTTGTCCCGATGGCATAACCCAGATCTCCAGTAACCTCCTTTGTGTCCTCCAGTCTCACCTCGAAGTGTCTAAAGACTAGTGTTAGTAGCCGTCCAAAACAAAGGTTCCTCATACTTGGATGTGTGACTATATCTATCATGGCGTTCTGAATGATGAAGGACAAATCTATCTCGAACCCCATGTAGATGAGGTAAATGACCAAAGCCTCCATCACTGTGACCCGATGGTGATGTCCAGCTTTCAGCATGATGTTTCGGCCCACGATACGACCGATGACTCTAGTTGAATCAATCATCTTCGCACTTGTCCATGGACTATAACACCGCTCGTCATTCCAAAGAGTGGCACAAATCTCTTGAAGCTCGTAAGGAAGAAGGTAGTGATCTACCTCAGCACCCGTAGGTATCCATCTACACTCATGTGGATAGTATGGTACTTGAAGTGTGTGAGCCAGTGTCCTCGTGGAAAATTTGATATGTGTCTCCCACCCCACTCTCAATGATCAACCGGAAAGAACCTTGACCTCTAGCCTCGTCAAAAAATGTTAGGTTGTTGAAGAACAACCTCACTAGCTCTGGATATACAAGTAGGTTTGCGGTGAAGAGATGAGTCCATTGTGTCACATCTACCCAGCCGGTACCCTATCTTGAATACCCGAGTGTGTGATCCACAGCCCCGAAGATCAAGTTTAGGAACGATCATATCCATTTAGCACAATAACATAATCAAAAGCAAGAATAAATCATTGTATTCCAATAAATTAATAATAAAAGTCAAGAAATGATCTCAGAAGGATCACTAAAGAATATCAGAGTGCGGAATAACATGATACCAAATCAAAAGACATCTGTAGAGTATAGAGGAAATATACCCCACAAACATATACGGAATGTAGATCGAATCTAAGACAAGCTCTAAGCTAATACAAGTAAAACAAAAGTCTAGAAGAAGCAAGAAAAGTCTAATCAACACCTTCAATCGGCTGTTCTTCTTCTTCACCTTTGGGTTATGCTCTTGAAGCTTCAGCTAAGTATCTAGTGCACGATCCCATCGGCAAATAGGACGATGCATGCTGCCATCAATGGGAGCTATCAATGCAGTCCAAATCTGTGTGTTGGCTGCCTCGTTGGTCAACCCCTTGTCCAAGGACTTCCGGAGCCGTACCATGTATGGAAAGGTCCTCCATGCTGGGGCATGAGTTCTCTTTCGATCCTGCAATGTCATATAAAACAAGTCCCCCGAAGGGTAAGCTCAAAAGAACTTAGCAAGTAATCAAACACAATAAGCATCTTGACATGCATTCACAAACAAACATATATGCAATGATATGAAACAATAAATGCAAATATGCTTCTAACTCTATGTATGTATGTTGGTCTCTAATGGCAGACATGCTTTAAGTCATAGCACCATACTTCTTTGGGAAGGTCTCAATCACTCATCATCGGTTGGTAATGGGTCCGACATCCCTCGGGACATTCCATGGTTGGGGTTTAGGTCACTGCTCTCTCACATCACCGTTTGGTCTAAGTAGTGGTGCATGTCAAGGTAAAGCCTAGCCAAATGCAAGTCTTCTACTTAGTTATATCAACTCAGGTCCAGATACGTCCATTCCTCACCCCGGGCGATCCTTTCTGGTATCCTTCTCACTAGAGTTAGCATAGTCCCAGACTATGGACTCATCAACCCTATTGGTCATCCACAAATAATAGATGGGAAGCTCTTATGTCCTCTCACGGATTGGTTACTGGTCTTGAACGCCCATGAGCCCAAGTCTACTATTTGCAACCCTACTAATAAATGGCTTCTCACGAGTAACCACTATGTGATTCATGTCCTCTCATGGGTTGGTTACCGCTCTTGATGGCACGCCCTCCCAGCCGGTAACCTATCTGGCATTACCGAGAGTGTGATCCACAGCCCGAAGATCAGGTATCGAGTGATCAACCTCCCACATAAACAATAACATAATCATGAACAATCATAACAAGAGTGCGGAAGATAAATCATAGATCCAATAATGAAAGAATGAATCATAAATGAATCAGAATAATAGATATAATCAGAGTATCAAACCGATAAGTAAAGTGAAGCAAAAATCCCACTTTACATCCAGCGGAAAAGTAGCTCTAAAGAATAAACTAGACAAACTAATCCCAGAGCAAGTACATTGGGAACAAATATCTCCACTTATAGACGACACCTGTAGTATAGATCTCATAAATAGCACAAGGACGCTCCACCAATGGCGGACAAGCATCGACGGAGCAAACCAGGCGGGACTTGAGTAATTGTGGTAACCGCAATCACCTCCCGGAGATATGTCTCTTCGCCTTGCGCTTCTTCATAGGGACGCAAGTATCACCAATAGCTAACAACATTGTACAATAAAAATAGTTCAAAGAAACCCAAACCAAAATCCATAATAACATAAATGCAGATCCAACAAACATAAATGCAATATGATATAGACAAACAATGAATGAATGAATCTAACTCTATGTATGCGGTCTCTATTGCAGACATGCTTTAAGCATAGCACCACTCTAAAAGCACCACATCCTCAACCATTTAAGATATCTTGGATTCTCACACGATCACACCCACAGCGAGGAAGGGCCCACCCAGACAAACCTCGGGGGTTAAGCAACACACCTCTCACAACCATTGGTATAAGACCGCATCTAAAACCACCAAATCAAGCCACTTTACATCAAGCGATCCAGAACTTCCACCTCGCCCGAGATCCCCACCCACACTAAGTCGACCATGGCACCACCAACCGGACTACGGACCATCAACCATACATCCACATATGTAAACAAGCCTCACGCCTCCACGTGGTTACCCTAAGCCCCGTGAGCCCAAGTCTAACATACAACCCACCAAAAATGGCCCCCACAAGTACCCCTCACGACCTCTACGCCCATAATCCCCATGCTACCACGGGTGTTCTCAAACCCCTCCGAAGGTCCACATAACAACATCCTACCAAACACACTAACAATCCTAGATATGATCCAACAAGAAGGTTCCAAGCACTCCAAACATCCCATAATACCCTAGTAGTCCAAGGACGAATCAAAGGACACCTCTCCTTCCAAACAACTAACATACACATCATCAATTCATATCATCACATATATGTAACTACATATATGAAAAAAAAAAAAAAAAAAAACCACTAAAAAAAATAAAAAAAAAAAAAAAAAAAAAAAAAAAAAAAAAAAAAAAAACCCCCAAAAAAAAAAATAAACAAAAGAAAAAAAAAAAAAAAAACAAAACAAAAAAAAAAAATAAAAAAAAAAAAAAAAAAAACACACAATCATACATAAAAAAAAAAAAAAAAACCACCCACCCCCAAAACAAAAAAAAAAATAAAAAAAAAAAAATTCTTGGCAAACAAAGAAGGTCCAAACAAGAAACAACATATAGGAAAGATCCCTAACAAAAAATACAAAACACCAAACAGACCACGGAGTTCGACCAGCAGTGGATGCGAGTGGTCCAACACCAACACGACCAAGCGACAACCATAAAACGAGTAAGATATAAATCCGAATGTTCAAAAGGACTAATCAAGGGTAGACACACAGTAGTATCAGCAAAGGGGACCCAAAACACTAACAAACAAGGTATCAAGATCCAAATTAGAAACAAAAAGTACCATAATAACCAAACATGGATCTGATGAATTTGAAATAGAAAACAAGGACAAGAACTATAGGAGGATGGATCATCCTAATGAAAACATGAAAACATGCATAGGTCTCATGGAATAAGCAGAACATAAATCAAAAAGAAATAAAACCACCAATATGTAACTATCATCACATGAAAACACATAGTAATAGAAGAGAACAACAGAATCTATGGAATATCATGAAAGAAAACACAACCATAACCACAACATGATCAATGAAAGAAGATCCAAAGAGATCGAATCAGATCAGAAGATTAACAGAGATTAAATCATGTTATCATGAATCCTTCAAAAGCCAATATCATTTAAGATCATGCTACCTAAATCCTAGGATGATCATGAGAACATGTCAGAGATGTTTGCAACAGAGGATGCAGCATCTCTCACCTCAACTCAAAAAGGAAAGAAAAACAACATGAAGAAGAAGAGAGAGTAGACATACCATGCAAAAGAAGAGTTCCGACGAAGACCCAAAAAACACCAAGGATGCAAGAGAGATGACTTCAGAGGTCTTGGTTCCCAGGTTTAGGCACAAATACAAGTACTCAGGTTACTAAAAGACAAAATCAACCTAAGCCAAAGACACACTCATGGGAGTGGATTGGTCAACGGCCCACGACCAACGACCAATGCCACCAAGCCAAAACAAATTAAGTCCAATCAAACCAAACCAAAGGGTTCACACAATCAAGTACTTACCTAATATAAACCCAAACCAAATAAACACCCAATCCATCAACTAATAATCTTCATCAATTCACCATAAAAAACCCATCATCAACTCATGATCAAACCACACCAAGTCCCGGGATGCCCAAAGCGACTTCTTACTACTCGGGTCATCGACCTACAAACAACAAGGTTTCCGGGTCAATGTTAGGGCTGGGTTTCACACTTGAGCGCCCACAAATCCCCATTGCTACCACGGGTCGTTCGGTCTCAATACCCTTCCAAATCAGGTCTGATAAGCAAGGGTATTCCTAGCCAAATACTACTAGACCAATCCTAGGTATGTCAACTAGTAGTTAGGGAAAAAGTCAAGGGGCACCATAAGAAAGCATCCCATACCATTTCCACTGATGTCCAAAGACAGAAACGCCAATAGGGCATTCCCCATTCTACAACTATGACCTAGGCATCCACATCACATCATGATTCCATACAAGTCATATTCACATCCATATCCACATCATAGTCCCTATCACATTCTCATAATCAATATCGATTCTAATATGAAATTAACAATGTGGACAAGCTACTGTAGTTGCATAAGTATCATGATGTAAAAGAAACTAAACAACAGTAGTTAAATCATGCATTCATGTCATAATACATAAAGACATGTAAGTAGGCATATTGTGAGTTGGAATACTCACCTCATAATCTGAACATATAATCTTCAAGTAAGAGATCAGAGAACATATCCAAAATCACCTAAACAAGCTTGACAAAACATGTATTGGTAATAAGAAGTAAATCCAAGAGATAGGAGTCGAAACAGAGCAAAATTGGAGTTGTTGACTGCCTTGGTTGATTGGGTGGTAGCTTGGTCCAATGGACCTAGCAATCGACCAGATGAATAGTACGCGGTAGCAACCATAAATCTGTCATAACTTCTTTGTTTGAAGTCTGATTGCTCCAAAATTCGAAGGGGAACTTCACAAGGACATACTAAGACTATCTAGCATGGATTAGACACAATCCATTGTCAAAATCAATGACTTTATAATTTGGAAACATGACTTTCTATTTTGAAAACATGACTTTCTATTTTGATCAAAAACATGGTTTTCAATGAAAACAACCATGGATGCAAAGGAGAATTAAGGATTCACTCAAGTGGATCATTAGCAATAGATTAGAGATGAATACTAACATGAATTCAGATATAATATGATTGAGAAATCAGATTACAGGAATGATCATGAAGATATCATATGATCATGGCTAAGAATTCAAGCATGAAGATCATAGCATCAATAGAATGAATGGAGATTCATTCAAAGACATTGAATATAATAGATCAGCAATGAAAACTAAGAATAAGCATGTCTAATACTGATTAGAAAGGAAAAACTACAGTAAGAAAGAATCATGCTATCAAAACCAATTTAGAAACAAGGAAAATCAAGGAGATTCACCATATGGCTTCAAGGAATGCATAGAGTGAATGGGGTTTCACTCTAAGACACAAGGAAACTAGAGAATAGGTAGTTATAGTAGTGTAACACCTTCTCCACAATAAAAACAATGAACTAAATCAGTAGAGAGAAGAGATTAGAGAAGAAAGAGGTAGAAAACCAACCTTGTTGAAGATGAACCAAATTAGAAACTAGGAGGAATGCTTGAGGATCTTCCACAACACCAAGAGAGGCTTTGAGAGGAGCTTCCCATGTTCTCTAGGGGTTTTAGAAACAAAGGAGGCTAAGAAACACGAAGTCTAATTATATAGAGCATTAAAAACCCTAAAAAAAGATCTTACCAAATCTTGCTGTCCTGTTGGTCGATTGGTTGGTCGACTAGCCCAGTCGACCACCCAGTTGACCAAGCCTGACAGTAAGGCTTAGTCAAGGACTTCAAGGCCCAAACTTCATTAAAATCCAATAGCCTTCTCCCAACTCAACATATGGCTTACCTAGTACATAGGGGCACCTTCAAACCATGTCCAAATGGGTTTCAGGACCATCAACTAAGCTCTTAATCATCAAGGTGCAGTTCATCTCCAATTCATATAAGTTTCCAAAAGGGGACTCCATCTTCAATTTTCATGGGTTTCGGGTCAAACACCATATCTTCAACTAAGATGGCACACCAAGTCTTTTTCCTCCACTTCGGGTCTTCGGATCAATTGTGAAACCCAGCCCTAACCCTGACCAGGAAACCATGTTGTTTGTAGGTCCAGCAACCCGATGTAAGGCAAGAAGTCAGCTTTGGGCCATTTCAGTAGAAGACTTGGTCGCTGGATTGAAATCCATGAGTGTTGATGTCAGTGTTCAATTTATGGAAACTGCACCTTGATGAAGATTGGATTAGTTGATGGACTTGGAGTGCTCTCTATATTGGATCGAAGGCATTTCTACCTACTAGGTATGTCACTTTAGGTGTGTGCAAAACCCCTTGATGTTTGGACTTGATCTGAGCCTTCAATTCCCTGTTTTTCTGATTGGTCGACTGGACTAGTCGACCAATCAATCGACCAATTGATTCTGTTTTTGTAAATTAGGTCGTGGCTACTCTATTTAAGTCTAATCTCAGGAATACTCCGCCTCATATGCCTCCTAAGCCTCTGGAATGAGTTAGAACTCCATTCTAATCAATTCCCTTGCATCCTTGGTTGATATCTCGCAAGAACTCAAGTGATCTTCATCCTCCTACATCAAATGTATGTTTATGATCTCTTTTCTTTTCTATCTTTGATTTTCTTTTCTTCAACCTTGTTCTTGATTGAGATCAGGAAGGAGATGCTGCATTCTTGCAACCATCTATTCCATGATCTCATTCGATCCCTTGAGATCTATGATCATCGTCATAATCTCAACCTTAACCAGTTAAATTCTTGAAACCCTAGCCAATTATTTCTTGAAACCCTAACCCTTGTATGATCTTTCTGGAAACCTTTCGGTAACCTCCCATGTGAGGGAAACCTCATGGGTAATATTTAGGTTGATCTAAATTTAATATTCTATAGTTTTTCTTGTTGTTATTGGCCAACAATTTACTTCCCTTCCTCCTGTGATCTCAACCTTTTCATGGGAGCCAAAAAGGGTGAAACCCTAATTCTTGGATATATGTTATTGACCCTGTTAATAGCCAATCAATGTGTTTTCCTTACAAGAATCTTATCCTATCATCCTCTAGTTCTTTATCCTTGATCATACTATGTTTTCTTCATGATCCATGATTTAGCCTAATTAGGTTAACCTTTTGGTTCCTAAGTTGTAACTTGGAAACTTAGTTTGGGTGGTGGTTTGATGTCGTCTATATACTAGGATGCTACCATTATAGTTTCCCCCTTATTTTGTACCCTTTTGAACCACCAAATTCGGTTTCTTAATCTAAAAATTCTGATTCTTAAAGGCCACTGTCTCTGTTGGTCGACTCATTGGTCGACTGGGGCAGTAGACCAATCAGTCGACCAATGAGTACAGCAACCTCATTCTTGGTCTGCTTTGATTAATTTGAGATCTTTCCTTCTATGTATCTTTCCTAACATGTTGGATACACTTGTTTAGGACTTTCTTCTCAGGTTTAGTCAAGGTCTTACTTGATTTCCCTAAGTTCCTTTACGAGTTAGAAGGTAAGGACTGTTATTCTTTAATTACATAGATCGCATACTCTCTGGTTTCTACCTTATGAAACTATGAGTTTAACTACTGTTGTTATACTTTATATTTCTGATTTACTACTGTGAGAACAGTAGCACTTGTTTATGTTTTCTTTTTATCATTTAAGCTTATGTGAATTGCTTATTACTATGTTGCTTACAGATTAGATCATGACTGTATACTCTCTTGTATATGATGAACTGTTGACTGTGTATGTCATGTCTGATCTAAGATTGTGTCTGTAAAACCCAGCCCTAACCTTGACCCGGAAACCTTGTTATTTGTAGGTCCAGTGACCCGAAGTAAAGTAAGAAGTCAGCTTTGGGCCATCCCAGTGGAGGACTTGGTGTCTGGCTTTGAATCCATGAGAGTTGATGATGAAGTTCTATTTATGGAAACTGAATCTTGATGAAGATCGGATTAGTTGATGGACTTGGAGTGCTCTCTATCATGGTTTGAAGGCATTTCTACCTATTAGGTAAGTCACTTGTTATGTGTGCAAAACCCCTTTAGGATTGGATTTGATCTGGGTCTTCAATTCCCTATTTTGGAATTGCTGTCAGCATTGGTCGACTGATTGGTCGACTGGACCAGTCGACCAATCCACTCGACCAATGAGTGCTGTCTTTGGCAATTAGGTCTTGCTTGCTCTATTTAAGTCCAATCTCGAGTCTACTTCGTATTTGCTGCCTCCAAACTCTTTGGAACGAACCAAAGACCTCTGCAAGTCATCTCCCTTGCATCCTTGGTGATTTTCTTGACGGATCTTCGTCGAAACTCTTCCTTTTGCATCAAAAGGTATGTCTACACTCTCTTCTTCTCCTCCATCTCTGTGTTTCTTTCCTTTTTGAGTTGAGACAGTAGAGGAGATGCTGCATTCTCTGTTGCAAACATCTCTGGACTTGTCTCTCATGATCATCCTAAGGATTAATGGCTAGAACAATGATCTTAACCATGATCATTGCAAGCGTTTGAAGGAATCATGATCAAACCATGATCTAGTCTTTGTTTAACTTCTGATTTGAATTCTGATCTCCTTGGATCTTCTATATTGATCATGTTAGTAGTCAATTGCTGTGTTTTCTTTTCATGATCCATGATCTATCAATCTCTAGTTGTTCTCTTCTACCATACTATGTGTTCTTCATGAATCATGATAGTTACATATATGGTAGGTTTTGTTTCCTTATTTAGATTTATGTTTTAAGCCTATTTCCTTGAAGATCTAAGTATGCTTTTCATGATACCTTTACCTGAAGCAATGATCCATCCTCCTATTGTTCTTGTCTTTGATTTCTATCTTGAATTCTTCAAGATCCATGGTTGATCTAATTATGGTAACTTTTTGTTTCCTAATTTGGATCTTGATGGCTTGATTGGATTAGTGTTTTGAGGTCCCCTATATGTTAGGATACTACTGATGTAGTTTACCCCTTGATTAGTACCCTTTTGAACCACCAAATTCGGATTTCATATCTTAAAACTCTGTTTTTAGGCTACTGTCTGCATTGGTTGACTGATTGGTCGACTGGACCAGTCGACCAATCCACTCAACCAATGAGTACAGCAACTCTAGAATTGGTCTGTGTTGGATGTTTTGGTATCTTTTCTGTTAGGGATCTTTCCTAATATGTTGTATACACTTGTTTAGGACCTTCTTCTCAAGTTTGCCAAGATCTTACTTGATTTCTTAGGATTCCTTTGCGAGTTATAAAAGGTAAGGATGGTTATTTCCTTAATTACATAGATAGCATGAGTCTAGTTTCTATATTTGAATATCATTGAGTTGTTTCCTAAATCAGATTCTTACAATGATATACTATTGTTGCATAACTTTGATTACAGTAGCATTACTTATTCATATTGAATTGACTCATGTATGATTTACTTACCAATTATATACAAAGTGATTGTAATTATTGATTTCTTTCCATATATGTGATGATATGAATTGATGCATGTGTATGCTTAAGTATGGTTTGGAAAGGAGAGGTGTCCTTTTGACACTTCTGTCCTTGGACTACTACGGGAATATTATGGGATGTTTCCAGAGATGCCCTATGGACACCTTCCTAAACTGTTGGATGACATATCTAGGATTGTCTAGTAGTGTTTGGCTAGGATGTCCTGTTATGTCAGACCCTAATCGGAGGGGTATTGAGACCGAACGACCCATGGTAGCAATGGGGATTCATGGGCGCTCAAGACCGGTAACCAACCCGTGAGAGGACAGGAATCACATTGTGGGGGCCATTTATTGGTAGGGTTGCATATGGTTAGACTTGGGCTCACGGGCGCTTAAGACCGGTAACCAACCCGTGAGAGGACGTGAGAGCTTCCCGTTTACCATATGTGGATGACCAGTAGGGTTGATGAGTCCGTAGTCAGGGACTATGAGGACTCTAGTGTGAAGGATACCGGAAAGGATCGTCAGGGACGAGGAATGGACGTATCTGGATCTGACTTGATGTAACTAAGTAGAAGACTTGCATTTGGCTAGGTTTTACTCTGACATGCGCCGGTACTTAGACCAATGGTGATGTGAGAGAGTGGTGACTTAACCCCCAGCCATGGAATGTCCCGAGGGATGCCGGACCCATTACCAACTGATGATGAGTGATTGAGACCTTCCTAAAGAAGTACGGTGCTATGACTTAAAGCATGTCTGCCAATAGAGACCAGCATACATAGAGTTAGATTCATTCATTCATTGCTTGTCTCATATCATATTGCATTTATGTTTGTTCGAAATCCTGCCATTTATGTTATTATGGATTTAATCGCCTTTTACCGAGTTTCTTTGAAACTCATTCCTTTATTGTACAATGTTTGTTAGACTATTCTGCAGGTACTGAATACTATGACGGTCCTTATGAAGAAGCGCAAGGCGAAGAGGCATATCTCCAGGAAGGTGATTGCGGTTACAACAATTACACTGAAGATCCCGCGAGTGGTTATGCTCCATACGATGCTTAGTCCGACCATTGAGTGGAAGCCCCCTTGTGTTGTTTATGAGATTTACACTTATAGGGATGTTGTCTATAAAGTGGAGAACAATTTAGTTACCCATTGTACTTGCTACTGGGATTAGATTTTGTCTAGTTTATTCTCTTTTAGAGCTACTTTTCCGCTGGTTGTAGAGTGGGATTTTGCCTCACTTTACTTATCTGTTTTTAACACTCTGATTATATCTAGTACTCTGATTTATATATGATTCATTCTTTCCTTATTGGATCTATGGTTTATCTTCCGCACTTTTATTATGATTGTTCATGATTATGTTATTGTTTATGTGGGAGGTTGATTACTCGATACCTGATCTTCGGGCTGTGGATCACACTGTCGGGTATGCCAGATAGGGTACCGGCTGGGAGGATGTGACAGTGTCTGATTAGGTATGATTTGGGATTGAGAGGTGTCCTTTTGACACTTCTGTCCTTGGACATTATCGGAAATAGTATGGGATGTTTCCAAGGTTGTCAATCGACACTTTCCCGAATTATTGATTGTCATACCTAGGGCTATCTAGCAGTGTTTGGCTAGGATGTCCCCGTTATATCAAACCCAAATCGGAAGGGTATTGAGACCGAACGACCCGTGGAAACAATGGGAATTCACGGGCACTCAAGACCGGTAACCAACCCGTGAGAGGACGGGAATCACATTGTGGGGGCCATGTATTGGAGGGTTGCATATGGTTAGACTTGGGCTCATGGGCGCTCGAGACCGGTGAGTTATATCCGTGAGAGGACATGAGAGCTTCCCGTTTACCATATGTGGATAACCAATAGGGTTGATGAGTCCATATTTGAGAGAGTCAGATACGCTGACTCTAGTGGAAAGGATATCGGAAAGGATCCCGAGAGGGGAGGAATGGAAGTATCTGGACCTGGGTTGATATAACTGAGTAGATGACTTGCATTGGGCTAGGCTTTTACCCTAACATGCGCCAGTACTTAGAACAAATGGTGATGTGAGAGAGAGATGACTTAACCCCCAGCCATGGAATGTCCGAGAGGGATGCTGTCACATCCTCCCAACCGGTACCCTAACTGGCATACCCGAGAGTGTGAATCACAGCCCCGAAGATCAAGTATCGAGGAAATCATCCTCCCACATGTACAATGACATAATCATAAACAGAAATAAATCAAGGTTTAATATTATAAACAAGGTTCAAAACAAGAAATGAACAATCAGTATAATTAGAGTGCGGAAAGATACCAGATATCCAATGATATCAAAAGGGAGTGAAGTGAGGCGGAAACTCACTTTACCAAAAATAGCGGAACGTAGTATCAAAATCAAAAGGGATTACAACTAAAACAAATGTATGGACTTCATCAATCCAATGAATCCGTTCTAACTCTATGCCGTTCTCAAAAGTAGTACGCAGATTGATCCGCCGGGGGATCATCAAAGTAATCTTGATCGTTGCCAGCACTTTACGTGTAATACGCTTCATCAGCTTGTGCTTCACTGTACTGCTCGTCATAATATTCTGTACCTGCAGGATAATCTAACAAAAAGAAATATACAACAGGAATGAGTTTCGAAGAAACTCAGTAAGGTAGTTAATCCATAACATCATAGATAACATGTGGCAAAACATAACATGAAGCAATGCAGTATGAAACAAGTAATGTATGTATGCGTCTAACTTTATGTATGCTGGTCTCTATGGCAGACATGCTTTAAGTCATAGCACCGTACTTCTTAAGGAAAGTCCGCTCACACCCTCAACCGTATAAGATATCTTGGGTTCCCTCACCCATTTAAGGTATTCTTTGGCAGCCGGTTGGTAATGGGTCCTTCATCCCTCAGGACAAACCATGGTAGGGGGTTAAGTCAACACACTCTCTCACAACCATTTGGCATAAGTACTGGCGCATGTCAGGGAAAAGCCTAGCCCAATGCAAGTCATCTACTCAGTTACATCAACTCAGGTCCAGATACTTCCATTCCTCGCCCCGGGCGGTCCTTTCCGGTATCCTTTCCACTAGAGTCCTAATAGTCCCAGACTACGGACTCATCAACCCTATTGGTTATCCACATATGGTAAACGGGAAGCTCTCATGTCCTCTCACGGGTTGGTTACCGGTCTTGAGCGCCCATGAGCCCAAGTCTAGCCATATGCAACCCTCCAATAAATGGCCCCCACAATGTGATTCCCGTCCGCTCACGGGTTGGTTACCGGTCTTGAGTGCCCGTGAATCCCCATTGCTACCACGGGTCGTTCGGTCTCAATACCCTTCCGAATCGGGTCTGATATAACAGGAGTGTATCCTAGCCAAACACTGCTAGACATCCCTAGGTATGACAATCATTGATTCGGGAAAGCGTCGATGGGCAACCTCGGAAACATCCCATACTATTTCCGATAATGTCCAAGGACAGAAGTGTCAATAGGACACCTCCCAATCCCAAACCAAACTTAATGAAACACATTCTCAAATCAATCATGACATACACAACCAGTAGTTCATCATATAAAAGAGAATGTAAAAGCAACATCAGATTAAGCAGTAATAAGTAATTCATATAACCTAAATAATGAAAAAGATGATATAAACAAGTACTACTGTTCCCACAGTAGGATATCAGAATTAAAATACAATAACAGTAGGTAATCTCATAGTTTCATAAAGTAGAAACTAGAAAACAAGCAATCTATGTAGTTAAGGAATTAACTGTCCTTACCTTCTAACTTGAATGGAATTTTAAAGAATCAAGTATGATCTTGACTAAACCTAAGAAGACAATCCTAAACAAGTGCACACAACATGTTAGGAAAGATGCATAAAGGAAAAGATCATAAATCAATCGAAACAGACCAAGATTGAGGTTGCTGTACTCATTGGTCGATTGATTGGTCTGCTGGACCACTCGACCAATGAGGCGACCAATGCAGACAATGGCCTGCAAGAATCCGAATTTTGGGAATCCAGAGCCGAATTCGATGGTTCAAAAGGGTACAAATCAAAGGGGAATTATTATGGTAATATTCTAGGGTATAGAGGATATCAAATCATAACTCAAAACAAGTTCTCAAGTTACAACCTATAAATCATGAGGTTAACCTAATTAGGTTGAACATAGGTTAGGAGGGAAAAATAGAAAGATTAAAGATAATGAACTAGGATATGAAAGAATTCAGATCTAGTAAAGAAAACATAATAATTGGGTTAACATGATCAACAAGGGGATTCCTGGGTTTGATCCAAGAAAATTAGGGTTTCACCCTTTTGGCTCCCTGGACAATAATTGTGAGATCTGGATGAACAAGACAAATCAAAACAGGAAAAATATAGATGATTAAGTTTTAGGTTAACACAAGGTTACCCAAAAAGGATTTCCCTTTCACAAGGTAGGTTACCAAAAGTTCCCAGACAATCACACAGGTTAGGGTTTCAAAGGATAAGGGTTAGGTTCTCAAGAATTCAATAGGTAGGGTTTAAGAACATGATGATGATCATGAGTCTTAAAGAATATGGTGAGATCAGAGAATTGATGATTACAAGAATGCTTCATCATCTTTCTGATCTCAATGAAAAATAGAATAAAAGAAAGAAAATCAAAGATAAAAGAGAGAGGGAGTGAGATCATACCTTTGCCGTAGAAAGATGAAGAATTCTTCAAGTCTTTGTAAGAGATCACCAAAGAATGCAAGGGAATGGGTTAGATTAGGGTTCTAACTCGTTCCAGAGGCTTAGGAGGCAAGAGGAGGCGGAGTATTCCCGAGATTAGACTTAAATAGAAGAGATAGGATTCAAATTTCAAAAACAGAATCAATTGGTCGATTGATTGGTCAATTGGTTCAATCGACCAATGAGTCGACGAATCAAGATAGCAACTTCAAAACAGGGAATTGAAGGCTCAAATCAAGTCAAAACATCAAGGGGTTTTGCACACCTCTAGAGTGACATACCTAGGAGTTAGAAATGCCTTTGAATCAATACAGAGACCAC
Source organism: Hakea prostrata (assembly GCF_041222555.1). Taxonomy (NCBI): domain Eukaryota; kingdom Viridiplantae; phylum Streptophyta; class Magnoliopsida; order Proteales; family Proteaceae; genus Hakea; species Hakea prostrata. The sequence goes on from NW_028291139.1 coordinate 283,046, forward strand.
TCCAAGACCATCAACTAATCCAATCTTCATCCGGGTGCAATTTCTACCATTGGGACACTAGCATCAACACTCATGGATTCCAATCCAGCCATCAAGTCTTCAACAGAAATGGCCCAAAGATGACTTCTTGCCTTGCTTCGAGTCACTGGGCCTAAAATTAACAATTTCCGGATTAGGGTCAGGGCTGGGTTTCACAGATGCCGAACCCACTACCAACAGGAGCTGTACGCATGACCTACCCAAAGAAGTATGGTGCTATGACTTAAAGCATGTCTGCCAATAGATACCAACATACATAGAGTTTAGATGCATACATACATTATCTGTTTCATACTACATTGCATCTTGCTATGCTCTGCCACATGTTATTTATGTTGTAATGGATTAACTACCTTACTGAGTTTCTTCGAAACTCGTTCCTTTTTTTTTTTGTACATTGTTTTGTTAGACTATTCTACAGGTACTGACTACTATGAAGAACCATACACTGAAGCACAAGCCGATGAAGCGTACTACACGCAAGGTGTTGGCGACAATCAAGATTACTCTGATGATCCCTAAGTTGATCAAGTTTCGTACCACGATTAAAGGCAACGTGGAATTGGAACATCTCAGCTGGATTGATGAAGTCCACTATTTTGAAGATGTCATCTATAGGATAAAAGACTCTTATGTTTAGTTTATCTTTCTTAGTTCCTTTGATTTAGTTGTTATTCCTTTTAGACTTACATACTACGTTCTACTGTATTTGTGGAGTGAGTTTCCGTCTCACTTTACTTCTTTTGATATCTTCAGATATCTGGTATCATTTTCAGCACTCTGACTATATTGTTTATTCATTTCTTGTTTTGAACCTTGTTTATAATATTAAACCTTGATTATTTCCTGTTTATGATTATGTTATCGAATACGTGGGAGGATGATTTCCTCGATACTTGATCTTCAGGGCTGTGGATCACACTCTCGGGTATGCCAGTTAGGGTACCGGCTGGGAGGAGTGACAGATTGGTATCAGAGCCCAAAGTTCAAGGAACTCCTAACCACAGAAAACAGTAACAGAACATTCTTGAGTCATAGATCCAAAAGTGACTCATCTACTCTTAGATGTGAATAATAGAACTGTGAAACCTAGCCTTGACCCTAATCCGGATACTCTATTTATTGTAGGTCCAGTGACCCGAAGTAAGGCAAGAAGTCATCTTTGGGCCATTTCTGTTGAAGACTTGATGGCTGGATTGGAATCCATGAGTGTTGATGCTAGTGTCCCAATGGTGGAAACTGCACCCGGATGAATATTGGATTAGTTGATGGTCTTGGAGTGGTCTCTGTATTAATTCAAAGGCATTTCTAACTCCTAGGTATGTCACTCTAGAGGTGTGCAAAACCCTTGATGTTTGGACTTGATCTGAGCCTTCAATTCCCTGTTTTGAAGTTGTTGTCTTGATTGGTCGACTCATTGGTCGATTGGACCAATCGACCAATTGATTCTGTTTTTGAAATTTGAACCCTGTCTCTTCAATTTAAGTCTAATCTCGGGAATACTCTGCCTCCTCTGCCTCCTAAGCCTCTGGAACGAGTTAGAACCCTAATCTAACCCATTCCCTTGCATTCTTTGGTGATCTCTTACAAAGACTCGAAGAATTCTTCATCTTTCTACAGCAAAGGTATGATCTCACTCACTCTCTCTTCTATCTCTGATTTTCTTTCTTTTATTCTGTTTTCATTGAGATCAGAAAGGTGATGAAGCATTCTTGTAATCATCAATTCTCTGATCTCACCATAATCTTTAAGACTCATGATCATCATCATGATCTTAACCTCACCCGGTGGAATCTTTGAAAACCCTAACCCTAATTCTTTGAAACCCTAACCTGTGTGATTGTCTGGAGAACTTTTGGTAACCTACCTTGTGAAAGGAAAATCCTTTTTGGGTGACCTTGTGTTAACCTAAAACTTAATCATCTATACTTTCCTGTTTTGATTTGTCTTTGTTCATTCAGATCTCACAATTATTTGTCCAGGGAGCCAAAAGGGTGAAACCCTAATTCTCTTGGATTAAACCCAGGAATCCCCTTGTTGATCATGTTAACCCAATTATTATGTTTTCTTTACTAGATCTAAATTCTTCATATCCTAGTTCATTATCTTTAATCTTTCTATTTTTCCCTCCTAACCTATGTTCAACCTAATTAGGTTAACCTCATGATTTCTAGGATATAACTTGAGAACTTGTTTTGAGTTATGATTTGATATCCTCTATACCCCAGAATACTACCATGATAATTCCCCTCTTAATTGTACCCTTTTGAACCATCGAATTCGGTTCTGGATTCTCAAAATTTGGATTCTTGAAGGCCACTGTCTGCATTGGTCGACTCATTGATCGACTGGTCCAACAGACCAATCAATCGACCAATGAGTACAGCAACCTCAATCTTGGTCTGTTTCGATTGATTTATGATCTTTTGCTTTATACATCTTGCCTAACATGTTGTGTGCACTTGTTTAGGACTGTCTTCTCAGGTTTAGTCAAGATCATACTTGATTCTTTAAGATCCCATCCAAGTTAGAAGGTAAGGACAGTTAATTCCTTAACTACATAGATTGCTTGTTCTCTGGTTTCTACTTTATGAAACTATGAGATTACCTACTGTTATTATATTTTAATTCTAATCTCCTACTGTGGGAACAGTAGCACTTGTTTATATCATCTTTTTCATTATTTATGTTATATGAATTACTTATTACTGCTTAATCTGATGTTGCTTTTACATTCTCTTTTATATGATGAACTACTGGTTGTGTATGTCATGACTGATCTGAGAATGTGTTTGCTTAAGTTTGGTTTGGGATTGGGGAGTATCCTTTTGATGCTTCTGTCCTTGGACATTATCGGATATAGTATGGGATGTTTCCGGGGTTGCCCATCGACGCTTTCCCGAATCAATGGTTGTCATACTTAGGGATGTCTAGCAGTGTTTGGCTAGGATATACCCCTGTTATATCAGACCCGATTCGGAAGGATATTGAGACCGAACGACCCGTGGTAGCAATGGGGATTCATGGGCGCTCAAGACCGGTGAAATGATCCGTGAGAGGACGAGAATCACATTGTGGGGGCCATTTATTGGAGGGTTGCATATGGCTAGACTTGGGCTCATGGGCGTTCAAGACCGGTGAAATGATCCGTGATGGGACATGAGAGCTTCCCGTTTACCATATGTGGATAACCAATAGGGTTGATGAGTCCGGTGAGTAATATTCGTGACTCTAGTGGAAAGGATACCGAAAAAGATCGCCCGGGGCGAGGAATGGAAGTATCTGGACTTGAGTTGATGTAACTGAGTAGATGACTTGCATTGGGCTAGGCTTTTCCTTGACATGCGCCATTACTTATGCCAAATGGTTGTGAGAGAGTGTGTTGACTTAACCCCCTGCCATGGTTTGTCCTAAGGGATGAAGGACCCATTACCAACCGGCTGCTCAAGGCCGGTGAAATGATCCGTGAGAGAACCCAAGATATCTATTATGGTTGAGGGTGTGAGCAGACCTTCCCAAAGAAGTACGGTGCTATGACTTAAAGCATGTCTGCCATAGAGACCAGCATACATAGAGTTAGACGCATACATACATTACTTGTTTCATACTGCATTGCATCATGTTATGTTTTGCCACATGTTATCTATGATGTTATGGATTAACTACCTTACTGAGTTTCTTCGAAACTCATTCCTGTTGTATATTTCTTTTTGTTAGATTATCCTGCAGTACAGAATATTATGATGAGCAGTTCAGCAAAGCACAAGCTGATGAAGAGTATTACACGCAAAGTGCTAGCAACGATCAAGATTACTTTGATGATCCCCCGGCGGATCAAGCTGCGTACTACTTTTGAGAGCGGCATAGAGTTAGAATGGATTCATTGGATTGATGAAGTCCATACTTATGAAGACGTTATCTATAAACTTGAAGACGCTTGATCTTAGTTTATTTCTTAGTACATTTGTTTCAGTTGTAATCCCTTTTGATTTTCATACTACGTTCCGCTATTTTGGTAGAGTGAGTTTCCGCCTCACTTCACTCCTTTTTGATATCATTGGATATCTGGTATCTTTCCGCACTCTGATTATACTGATTGTTCATTTCTTATTTTGAACCTTGTTTATAATATTAAACCTTGATTTATTTTTGTTTATGATTATGTTATTGCATATGTGGGAGGATGATTTCCTCGATACTTGATCTTCGGGGCTGTGGATCACACTCTCGGGTATGCCAGTTAGGGTACCGGATGGGAGGATGTGACAAGAACACTTGGACTAGAAACTGTGTAATGAAGCATAACTGAAAACTTCTGAATAATGCACAATAATTATACTTAAACAATTGTCACTTAATGCAATACAAGAAAAGTGCATAATACACAATAATAAAGTGAAACAAAAAAAACTTCATTAAGTTTAAGAAAAGTTTTACAACGATTACATCTGAAAAGCATAAAGGAAATCCTAAGTACAGTCTATCTAGGTGATCTCCTCTGGTCTCTATACGCTCTGAAATCCTCTGATAGCTGAGTCACCTGATGCTCTATCTTATCCTGTCATGACTCCATCCTCTCATACATCTGCTCCTGTCTAACCTCCATCCTCTTCAGCAGGGAAGTCATCGATCTCATCTGTGCACTGAGATATGAAGTCTCTGGAACTGCATGAGAAGGGCCACCTGTCTCAAAGTGCAATGAAGGAAACTCGTGATGCACTATCTCAGTCTCGTGCATCTCTGTATCATCTCCGGCCTAATCATCACTATCAGGACCGATATCCTCCTCTCCATCCTCTGACTCCTGCTCCTCATCCTCTGTCTCCTCGTCATCCTCACCCTTTGGACCAGGAGATCTCACAGTCTGTTTTAGCCTCATCTGACGAATGGTCCAAGTTCCGATCGTGTAACCCCGTGAACCAGTGTCCACTTGTGTATCCTCGAAACTCACCCCGAAATGCCTGAGGATCAAGGTCAGTAGCCTCCCATAGAAAAAGTTCTGCATACTAGGCCAAAGAACTAGATCCAGCATGACCTGTTGAATGATGTAGGAAAGGTCGATCTCGAAGCCCATGTAGATGCGGTAGATGACTAAGGCCTCCATCACTGTGACCCGATGGTGATGTCCGGCCTTCGACATGATGTTTCGGCCGACGATGCGACCTATGATCCATGCTGAATCAGTCATCCGCCCGCTGTTCCATGGAGTGTAGCATCGGCGACTATCCCACAGTGTGGAGCATATCTCGCGCAGCTCATATGGCATCAAGTAACTATCTATGTCTGCCCCCGCAGGTATCCACACGCACTGCTGTGGATAATGAGGAACCCGCAAGATCTCAGCCAATGATCTCGTGGAGAATCGGATCTGTGTCTGAAAGACCCTGCTCCTGAGGACTAGCCGAAGAGGATGTCCTGGACCTTGAGACTCCTCTGTATAGGTAAGGTTGCTGAAGAACAACCTCACTAGCTCCGAATATATAGGCAAATCCTCTGTGAAGAGATGTGTCCACTGCAAAGTGTCGAATCTCTGCTGTATCCTAAAGACTCTGAGCTGACGAAGGTGAAGTAGACGTCCCAGCTCGATGCTGCAGTAACTGAAGTAGGCTTTGTACAAGAACTCGGCCTGTGGAGAGTCGAATCGCTCTGGTCTCCGGACTACCAGTCTAGGCTTTGAAAGAACCTGACCTCTAGCTCTGAGTGCCCCTACCATGCGACCTTGACCTGGTCCTCGTACTCCCCTTGGCATAGTGAATGTCTGTAGAAGAAGCAAAAGACATTGTTGTTAGTGCTATTTCAAGATTTCAGCCAAAAAGGGTATTTTTGTAATTTTTTGGAAATTTTCAAATTTGGGGAAAATTTGATTTGAAGATACTAGCATGTGCACGATACTTGGAATTGCATGGGTATGAAGTTTATTTGAAGGAAACTGATCGAAATCTTGGTTCAAAGTAGAAAATTCAGCAAGAAGAATTTGGGGATTTTTGCATTCTAGGTCAAAATTGGATTTTTGAAAAGTTGAAATTGGTTAAATCAAACTATATGGACATATCTACAATATCATCTTGAGCATGTAGCATTTGATTTCGTGCGAAAACTCCAAGCGGTTTGTGAGAAAACGAATTTTTTCTAAAGTTAACGATTTCGGTACGAAAACTTTGCGAGAAGTGGAAGAATGTGTTAGAACTTGTTGTCTATGCATGGCATTCTGTTTAAAACCTAGGGAATATGTTTCTAAGTATTCCTAAACATGATTTCTAACAGTGGATACGAGTAAAACATGGATTTTGTTGAAATGCAAGCATGAGAAGATGTAAATGGAAGAGAAAATGATGGATTTACCTTGTGTGAGATGAATGTAGGTTGTTGTGTTGTTGTTGAAGCACCAAATGACCTCAAGAATACTTGGAAGAACCTTTGGAGTCTTTCTCCAGAGCTCTCTCACTGTTGGAAGAAGTTAGAATGAAGTTGGAATGTGAAAATGAGGCTTATAATGCGAATTTTCGTAATTCGTGAGCATTGGTCGACTCATTGGTCGACTGGACCAATCGACCAATCAATCGACCAATGGACCCAGTGAACTCATTTTCTGTTGGATTTTTGGAAAATGTGATTTTTGCCCTATGGTTTGTTGTTGGATGACTAAATGGATGTATTTAAGCATGATTTAAATTTTCAAGTCATTTGGACTTGTGAATTGTGTTGAAACTTCGAAATTCGGTATTTTGATGTTCTCAGTTTTTGCAGAATGGTTACTCTGGGAAGTGGACGTGGGGAATCTAGTGGTCATGGTCATGATGAAATAACTGAAGATTGTCATGATCAGCGGACCAATACTGGTGATCAGGGTACCCATGACATACCCAATGCCCCGAATGTTGGAAGCTTTCGTGATGTTGCCAATATTATGGGTAATATGATGCAGCAACAAGCAGCCCATTTTAACCCAATGATGACGGGTTTCATGACTCTACATAATGAGACTCGTGCAGGTGTTAATGGAAATCTTCATACTGTAGTCGCGAATGCAGGAGGTTTAGCTGGAACTCCTCATACTCGTCTGATGGAGAGTTTTCTGAAGATGCAAGTGCCCAGTTTCACTGTAGTTACCAAGGACCTCTTGTTTCCTAACAAGTGGCTTCGTGAGTTGGAGAAGGCTTTTCGTCATTTGCAATGTACGGAAGCTCAGAAGATTCTGTTTGCTGAACAGAAGTTGTAACATGAACTGACGCTTGGTGGACCTCCACTCGGCCTGTTTTGGAAGGTTTGCATGCGGGTGTTGTAACTTGGGATTTGTTCAAGGAAGCTTTTCGCATGAATTATTTCCCTCAGGCGGTGAAGGATGCGAAAGAAGCTGAGTTTATGGTTCTCTCTCAAGGATCTTTGTCTCTATTGGAGTACCAACAGAAGTTCGAGGAGCTTCATTTCTTTGCTCCTGATTCTCTGAAGCTTGATCTTGCCAAAGCGAAGAAATTCTTTAAAGGACTACGCCCTACCATTAAAGCTTACCTAACTGTCAAGCCTATAGTGAGCTATGCCCAAGTGGTGCAGAACTCGAAGAAGTTGGAAGAAACTGAGAAGGAGAATGCACGTGTGCAAAGGCCCTGGCAGCCCAGGAATCCTGGTTTGGTGGATCGTAATGATCGGCGTTTTGTGAGAACTACACCCTATCCCACTTTTGCTTTTCAGCCTAGGAGTGTAGGTCAGAACCCTGGTTTTCAACAACCTGGCCAGTTTAGACAGTATGGAGGGAATCGACAACCAGTGAATGCAAGTGCTAGGCCTATGAATGCGAATCCAAGGCCATTGGTTCAGAAGCCCCCTATTGCGGCTACTTCAGTAGGACTTAGCAACCCTGTTTGCTTTTACTGTAAGGAGACTGGTCACTTTGCTCATGAATGTCCGAAGAAGCCTGCCCAGTAGCCTGCCCTAGTGGTGAAGAGTGCCCCTGCTCCTCCCTCTGGTAGAGTGTTCAGTATCTCCAGTATTGAGCAAGATACGAGCCATGATGTGATTACAGGTACATTGTCAGTCGCTTCTATTCCTGCATTTTTTTTATTTGATACGGGTGCATCTCATTCATTCATATCATCTGCATTCATCAAGAAGACTGACCTAATCCCTGAGAAATTGTCTAGTTGCTTATTGATTAGTACACCTACTGGTCCTGTTGTAAAACTAGATAAAGGGTTAGTTAATTGTCCTGTGTTGATTAGTGAGAAGAACTTGGAAGCCAATTTAGTACTTCTTGATATGAAGGACTTTGATGTCATTTTGGGAATTGACTGGTTGACAGCCCACAAAGCTGTGTTTCTTTGTTCTTCAAGGAAGATTCAGTTCCATGTTTGTGGAAGTCCGGTTTTTGAATTTCAAGGTGAGAAAAGAAGGGTTTGTAGGAAGATATTGTCTGCACTGATGCAAATCTATGCCCTAGTAGATGATGCTCCATCTGAAGGCAAGAGTAAAGTGGAGAAAAGAGATGACGAAGTCAAAATTGTCTGTGACTTTGTTGATGTCTTCCCTGATGATCTATCAGGAGTGCCTCCAGATAGGGATGTTGAGTTTTCTATTGATCTTATCCTTGGTGCCGCTCCGGTATCTAAGGCTCCTTATAGGATGGCTCCTACTAAGCTGAAGGAGTTACAAAACCAGTTGAATGAGCTCATTGATAGAGGTTTCGTACAACCTATTGTGTCACCTTGGGGAGCTCCGGTTTTGTTTGTCAAGAAGACGGATGGTAGTATGCGTCTCTGCATCGACTATCATGAGTTGAATATGCTGACTGATATGGAGAAAATATGATTGAACCGGGTTCATACTTGGTTTGATCCTCGACTCCGGTCGAGACAGAAGGAATCGACTCGCTCCCCAGCGAACCGAATCTGTAAGATGGCTTGCTAAGGAAGAAAACTTATTCGGCTACAAGCACGCCCTAATCCAACTTATGGATTAGGTTAATTACCCTAATGATGGCAGACTCAAATTGACGGCTGCGGCTAATCATTATCGAAGGGATAATCATCGCATAACCTGGAGGTTATCTCAGGAGTCCTCTACTAGTCCAAACTAGTAGAAGTCTATCGCTCAACGGATCTAACTGTTAAGATCCAACGGCTACCCGAAGAAGGCTCAAGTGCATCCAATTAAGGAGATTCGAAGGTACACTCTATATAAACCTCACTGCCATACGAGGTGAAGGAGACGGAGATTCACATACACACTGGTAGACGTAAACTATCAGAGGCTTACGATCTAGATCACCTTTCCCAGTTCTTCATTCCTTAGCTCTGTGCTTCTAGCAGAGCCGTTTGTGATTAAGTTCATCAACTGACTTAGCCTTCGGAGGTGGACTCCCGACCCCCGCGGTCGGGCCACATCTGATGCTTTCGTTTTGCAAGTCATCACGAGGAGATCTAAGGGCTAAGCAGATTTTGGACACATCATTTGGCGCCGTCTGTGGGAAAGACTTGTAAAGCCATGGTGACTAGATCAACAGCAGCCGCTGCACAGCGCGATTCTGGTGTTCAGATCCCTGGAGTGAATAATCCAGACGTTCCCCAGGGAAGCCAACATCCTGTTGAAGTAGATGGTGGTCAAAGAGGACATAATCCTCCAGATACATTCCAAGATCAATTGAATCAAGTGAAGATTCAACTCTTGGAGGTGAGCCAAGCACTCCGCGTGCTCACCAGGCGAGTGGTGTTACCACAAGAACCTGATCATCGCGATTCAGGGAGGCGTGCGTTACCACGTGATCAAAGATTGGCTGAAGACCGGAATATCGGTCAAAACTTTCGTGAAGGTGACCAAGGACCTAGGAGAATTGACGATCAACCTAGGCGAGACGATCGGTTCAACAGACCGCAGGAAAGTACAACCGATTCAAATACAAGGTTGGATACGGGGGTGAGAACTCACTCACCAACTGTCAGAAGAACCGTTCGTGATGATCGAGCAGTTCGCCATGAGCTGAATGTTCGTGATGGACGGGCCTTTCGTGATGATCGAATAGCTCGTGAAGATCGTGTTAATCGAGGTCGTGATCATATTGCTGAAGATCACCCGACCCAGATTGGTCAGGAATTGGCCAACATCAATCAGAAATTAGGGCAGTTGGCTAAGGGAAGGATAACTGAGGATATTTACTCAGTCATTCGGAAGACCCCCTTTGCCGAGCCAATTGCGGGATATCAGTTTCCCCATAATTTCCGTTTGCCTACCTTTTCTACATTCGATGGCTCAGAAAATCCAACGGCCCACATTGGCTATTACCAGCAGACCATGGCAAGTTTCAGGTAATTCGATGAAATTCTATGCAAGGTTTTTGGTTAATCTTTGACCGGAGTAGCACAAAAGTGGTTTTCGAACCTCCCATCTAGAAGGATTGTAAACTTTGATGAATTGGCGCGCAAATTCATAAGGCGATTCCAAAGTGGAATACAGGTCAAGAAAACGGAAGAAACCTTGTTTACTGTCAGACAAGGAAAAAGTGAATCGATCAGAGAGTTTCTGAAAAGATTCAACAAAGTAACGATGGAGATAGAAAATTTGAATGAGCAAGTAGCCAAAACTGCTCTATTCACTGGACTCACTAACTGAAAACTCCTGGGGTTATTACTACAGGATATGCCTGCAACTTATGCTGAGTTTGTATAGAGATGCCAAAAGCAGGCCGAAGTCATGGAGATCCTAGATGTGCGCCAAGGAGATAACAAAGTCTCCAGTAAGGAACAAAAGGCTCCTGAGCAGAAGCAGAAGCCAAAGAAAAATGTCCGTGATCGGGTTGGAAAATCTCAGACTTGGCGCCAGAGGTCTCCCGATAAAAGTGAGTATACTCCATTGAATGCTCCTCGGGCTGATATTTTAAATATCATCAAAAGGCAAAATATTTTGAAGTGGCCACCTAAAATTCCTTTGAAGCCTGGAGAGCAGCAGGATCGAGAAAAGTATTGCCGATTCCACAAGGACTATGGTCATTATACAAATGACTGTCGTCATCTGAAAGCAGATATTGAGAGATTAATATCTCAGGGACACTTGTCCAATTTTGTTAGCAGAAGAAGGGAGGAGCCACGTGAGCCATGCACGGCTGCAAGTAAAAGGGATCGTTCGGTTAGTTCAGAACGATCAAGGGAGGCTCCGAAGTCTAAGAAGGGCAAGGAGGTGATTGAAGCTACTCGGTCACCGATCCTTACCATTTTCGGAGGACCAGAGCCCGAATCACTTTGAAGTTTGAAGACAAAATCCAAATTTGTCGGAACCGGAGAGACGCAGAAGAGGAAGAAGCCAAACGGTGAAGATTCTATCACCTTTGGCGAGGAGGATGAAAGAGGCGTTTGTCTACCTCACAATGATGCCATAGTCATCAAGGTAGAGATTGCGCGCCAAGAAGTGCATAGAGTTTTGGTTGATACAGGGTCTGCAGCTGACCTAATTTCTTATGAAGTGGATCAAAAGCTGAAGGTGGATGAGGACTTGATGGAGCCTTCATCCACGCAGTTATATGGTTTTGCAGGATCATCTGCGGTGGCGGAAGGATCTGTCCAGTTGGACTTATCTATTGGAAGTTTTCCTAAGAAAACAATCGTCCGAATCAATTTTTTGGTGGTTCGGGAACTGCCAGCTTATAATGTTATCCTCGGGCGACCATCTTTATCCAAGATAGGTGCTATTGTTTCGACAAAACACCTGAAGATAAAATTCCCGACTGATATGGGAATTGGTCAAGTTTCCTCTGACCAGAGGATCTCTCAGCAATGTTACGTTGCCTATTTAAAAGACAAGGAGGGCCCGAGGAAGGTGACTGCCCTACCTATAGAAGTTCGAGACGATCGGGAAGAAGCAGAAATGCAAAGGCCCAAACCAGTGGAGAAGCTGGAGCAAATCCAACTGTGTATTGAGGATAAGAAAAAGATTACTTATGTCGGGTCTGAATAGCTGGAGGAATTCAAAGATGAGTTGAAGTTATTTCTTCAACAGAATAATGACATATTCGCATGGTCTGCTGAAGACATACTAGGAATCGATCGGGCTGTCGCAGAGCACAAACTCTAGATAGATCCGAAGGTGAAACCAGTGATACAGAAAAGGAGAAATTTCTCCATTGAAAAGTATGAAGCCGTTCAGGGCGAAGTTGAAAAACTAAAGAATTCTGGTTTCATAGAACCAATTGAATGCCCAACTTGGTTAGCTAACGTGGTAATGGTAAAAAAGGCGAATGGTAAATGGAGGATGCGTACAGACTACACAGATCTCAACAAGGCATGCCCTAAAGATTGTTATCCATTACCTCGGATTGACCTCTTGATAGATGCGACTGCAGGATATGAAACTCTGAGTTTCATGGATGCCTACTCAGGGTATAATCAGATCCTTATGAATAAGGAAGATGAGAAGTTCACGGCTTTCATGACTGATCGTGAAAGCTACTACTACAAAGTCATGCCATTTGGCCTGAAAAATGCAGGAGATACATATCAGAGGGTCGTCAACAAGATTTTCCAAGATTTGATAGGGAAGAATGTTGAAGCTTATGTTGACGACATGCTTGTGAAGAGCTTTACAAAAGCGAATCATATTGCAAATTAGACTGAGGTATTCTCAGTACTGCGAAGATATCAAATGAAGCTGAATCCATAAAAGTGCGCCTTTAGAGTTTCTTCAGGCAAATTTTTGGGCTTCATGGAGTCACAGAGAGGTATTGAGGCTAATCCTACCAAAATACAGGCTTTGGTTGACATGGAGTGTCACATCCCCCCAGCCGGTACCCTAACTGGCATACCCGGGAGTGTGATCAACAGCCCCGAAGATCAAGTATCGAGGAAATCATCCTCCCACATATACAATAACATAATCATAAACAAGAAATAAATCAATTTTTAATATTATAAACAAGGTTCAAAACAAGAAATGAACAATCAATGTAATCAGAGTGCGGAAAGATACCAGATATCCAATGATATCAAAAAGGAGTAAAGTGAGGCGGAAACTCACTTTACCAAAAATAGCGGAACGTAGTATGAAAATCAAAAGGGATTACAACTGAAACAAATGTACGAAGAAATAAACTAAGATCAAGCGTCTTCAAGTTTATAGATAACGTTTTCATAAGTATGGACTTCATCAATCCAATGAATCCGTTCGAACTCTATGCCGTTCTCAAAAGTAGTACGCAGCTTGATCCGCCGAGGGATCATCAGAGTAAGCTTGATCGTTGCCATTACCTTGCGTGTAATACTCTTCATCAGCTTGTGCTTCGCTGCACTGCTCGTCATAATACTTTGTACCTGCAGGATAATCTAACAAGAAAATGTACAAAAAGGAATGAGTTTCGAAGAAACTCAGTAAGGAAAGTTAATCCATAACATCATAGATGACATGTGGCAAAACATAACATGATGCAATGCAGTATGAAACAAGTAATGAATGTATGCATCTAACTCTATGTATGCTGGTCTCTATGGTAGACATGGTTTAAGTCATAGCACCGTTCTTCTTTGGGAAGGTTCACTCACATCCTCAACCATTTAAGATATCTTGGATTCTCTCACGGATCATTTCACCGGTCTTGAGCAACCGGTTGGTAATGGGTCCTTCATCCCTCAAGACAAACCATGGCAGGGGGTTAAGTCAACACACTCTCTCACAACCATTTGGCATAAGTACTGGCGCATGTCAGGGAAAAGCCTAGCCCAATGCAAGTCATCTACTCAGTTACATCAACTCAGGTCCAGATACTTCCATTCCTCGTCCCTGACGATCCTTTATGGTATCCTTTCCCCTAGAGTCCTAATAGTCCCTGACTACGGACTCATCAACCCTATTGGTTATCCACATATGGTAAACGGGAAGCTCTCATGTCCCCTCACGGATCATTTCACCGGTCTTGAGCGCCCATGAGCCCAAGTCTAGCCATATGCAACCCTCCAATAAATGGCCTCTTTCAAGTATCCACAATGTGATCCATGTCCTCTCACGGATCTTTTCACCGGTCTTGAGCGCCCACGAATCCCCATTGCTACCATGGGTCGTTCGGTCTCAATACCCTTCCGATTCGGGTCTGATATAACAAGGGTATATCCTAGCCAAACACTGCTAGACAGCCCTAGGTATGACATCCATTGATTTGGGAAAGCGTCGATGGGCATCTTCGGAGAACATCCCATACTATTCCCTCCGATGTCCAAGGACAGAAGTATCAAAAGGACAACTTCCCAATCCCAAACCAAACTTAAGCAAACACATTCTCAGATTAGTCATAACATATACAACCAACAGTTCATCATATACAAGAGCATGTAAAAGCAAAATTAGATTAGCCAATAATAGGTAATTCATATAACATGAAAAATGAAAAAGATAATATAAACAAGGGCTACTGATCTCACAATAAGAGATCAGAAGTAAATTATAATAACGGTAAGTAATCTCATAGTTTCATAAGGTAGAAACCAGAGAACAAGTAATCTATGTAGTTAAGGAATTAACTGTCCTTACCTGATTATCAAAGAAGATGATCAAAAGATCAAAGAGAGCAACTCCAAACTTAGCAAATAGACTCCTAACAATCATAGATACAACATTAGGAAAGATGCCTAAAAGATCAGAGAGTAAACGAATCAATTCGGGCGAAAAACGAAGCTACTGACTCCTTTGGTCGAGTGCTTGGTAGACTGGCCCAGTCGGCCAAGAAAGTCAGTACGGAATTGACTCCTTTTCCCCATGACTTGATGTTTTTATCTTACTATATGATCCTAATATACCTTAGGAAGTTCCCCTTCGAATTTCGGATCATTCCGACTTCAAACGAAGAAGTTATGGCCAAAGAATTTAGGATTTCAACCTTATGGTTCCCATAAAAAGGTTGAGATCACAGAACGAAAGAAAATTAAATAATTGGCCAAAGGCAATAAGAAAATCATAGGAAAACTAATTTAGGTTACTAGAAATATTACCCATGAGGTTTCCCTCGCATGGGAGGTTAACAAGAGTTTCCAGAACTCAAGCAAGGGTTAGGGTTTCAAGAAAATCTTCGGCTAGGGTTGACATCATGATGATGATCATAGATCTCAAAGAAACGAAGGAGATCACGAAGGGATGGTTGCAAGGATGCAGCATCAACTTCTTGATCTCAATCAAGAACAAGATCAAGAAAAAAAAAGAATTAATAATTCAGAAGAGATACTAACTTTGAATTGTAAGAACAGAGAAGAGAGGTTTCAGATCTGTAGAGGAATCTTCGAAATCACCAAAAGAGAGTTTCGGAGAGGTGTTCTCACGTTCACAAAGTGTTTAGGAGGCAGCCGTAACAAAGAAATACGAAGTAGGGTTTAAATAAGAGTAAAAAACCCTAAAATTACAATTTCTTGGATTTCACCTTCCTTTGGTCAAGTGCTTGGTCGAGTGGCCCACTCGACCAGTCAGTCGACCAAGGCAGACAGTAAGGAAAAATCATGGATTTGGAGGATCAAATGGGCTTTAAACCTTATGGGCTTTTGCATACACATCAAGTAACAAGTCAAGTGTGAAGAAATACCTTCAAACCAAGTCAGATAATACTCCAAGTCCTTCAACTAATCTCATCTTTAGACAACTGCAGCTTCCTTTCCAAATCTACAGAGACATCCAAGTATGGAACTCCATCAACAACATCCATGGGTTTAGAGTCAAACACCATGTCTTCTACTGAGATGGCCCATAGTTGGCTTCTTTCTTTACTCCGGGTCTTCGGACCTAAAAACAACCGGGTTACCGGGTCAAGGTCAGGGTTAGGTTAGGGCTGGGTTTCACATGGAGGCTCCAAAAACTGTTCATGATGTGCAGTGTTTAACAGGAAGAGTTGCCACTTTGAATCGTTTCATCTCCAAGTCTGGAGAAAAGTGTTTGCCGTTCTTCAAGGCACTCAAAGATTTGAGGGGCAGCAAGGAAGCAAAATGGACCAAAGAATGCCAGAAAGCTTTTGAGGAGTTAAAAGAAGCACTGGGACAACCACCGATCTTGTCCCGACCATGAGAAGGGGGAAATATTACAGCTATATCTAGCGACGTCCCTTTCAGCGGTCAGTGCAGTACTTGTTCATGAGAAAGATAAAAAACAGTGGCCGATTTACTATGTGAGCCACGTATTGCTAGATGCGGAGACAGGATATTCGCAGATTGAGAAGCAGGGCTCGGCTCTCATGATGGCTGCCAGGAAGCTAAGGCCATACTTCCAGGCTCATCCAATTGAGGTATTTACAACTTTTCCTCTCAGTAAAGTTCTTAATAAACCTGATTTATCTGGAAGGATGGTGTCCTGGTCGGTTGAACTCAGAGAGTTCCAAGTGAGCTTTAAGCCCACACCGCAATCAAAGCTCAGGCGCTAGCCCATTTTGTAGTAGAAACTACTGCACCAGTGGAGTCCACCATTGAAGATCCCATTATACCAACCACTTGGGAGGTATATGTGGATGATTCGAGTAATAAAGATGGAGCAGGAGCTGGAATTCTATTGAAAAGTCCAGCAGGATTTATTATTCGATATGCTTTGAGATTTGTATTCGAAGCAAGTAATAACGAAGCAGAATATGAAGCTTTGATAGCTGGACTTCGGTTGTCAAAAGCATTGTCTATTGCAGATGTTACTATTTATAGTGACTCTCAACTTATAGTCAACCAAGTCCAGGGGGAGTATGGTATTAAAGAACCACGCTTGCAGAAATATCAAGAGATAGTGCAAGCATTTCAAAAGCAATTTCGGAATTTGAAGATATCTCAGATTCCGAGGACTGAAAATACAGTGGCAGATGAGCTATCCCGATTAGCCAATGCCAAAGAAAAAAAATCTAGACCCTTCGGTCTACATTGAAGAGATAACATTTCCAAGTTATCATGAGAAAGAAATTTCTTATATTGAAGCAGAGCGTTGCTGGATGGATC